>NW_006192239.1:0-796 GCF_000334495.1 Tupaia belangeri chinensis | reverse complement strand
GCTTAATTCTTTTGCACAGGACTTTGTAAATTCATAGTGTACCCTGGCATTCACTCTCTGCAGGCCCTCATAGCAACCTTACAGGGAAGCTGGATGTAATAACCCCACGTCCCAAATGAGGAGACTGAGGCCCACGATGACAGGGGTTAAACTGCAGTGTCAGGAATCAGGCTTGGGTTTCAAAACTGAGTCTGCCATGTTTGAGCTGTGTGGCCTTGAGTGAGTTGCTTGGTAGCTGTCTGCCTTCATTTCTGCATCTGTAAAATGGCTAAGAGCAGGGCTACAGTAATAGTGCCCGTCTTCAGGCTGCTCAGGGTTAAATGAGACAGTGTCTATTCAGCACGTACCATAGTGTGTGCTCCTTAGGAAGCACCCGGCAACCGTGGGCTGTTGTGACGAGTGTTAGCTCAGACTAGGACAGAGAATGTGTTTCAGTAATGTGCCCCATGCATTGGTTTGTACTCATTGGCAAACATACTCTCTTGTGCTTGGAAACGAGCAGAATAAACCCTCCTCCTTTTCCTCTTCCCCATGGCTCCTTCTTCTTTAGTGTTTGCTTTTCTTTCCCCTTACTCCTCAGTTATCTTCTGTATTATTCCAATATTTGAAGAATGCAGGACTGTAAAAATTTATAGGGTCCCTGTACAGCATCCAGTTTACTACAGACCTTCAGGAAACTGTTTAATAACTACTTGTTAACTCAATTGGAAATCAAGTCATCCATGTGCATAAACGTCTGGCAGCCCAGCTGGCTAAAGCAGAGTGTGTGCATTTACACACACACACACACACACAC
>NW_006192238.1:0-795 GCF_000334495.1 Tupaia belangeri chinensis | reverse complement strand
CTGGGCGTAGCGTGGGCAGGGTCAGGCCAGCTGGGTTTCCTCAAGGTCCCTCGGTGCCCTTGCTGTTGATGGGGGCAAGCTCCTTCCTCCTCTGGGCAGTGACTTCCGTGTTCGTTAAATAATGAACACAACCTCAGAAGGCAGCTGTGCCACTCAGAAGTCATTCCTGACTCTGGTCTCTTTGCTTTCCGGGGAACTCCGGGCCTGTCCCGTATGCCTCTTGTGCCTCAGTTTCCCCTTTCGTAAGGCCTGGGCCCTTGCAGAGTGAGATGTGGCCATGTAAGAGAAGACGTGCAGACTGTGGGCTCCAGAGCTGGGCTGCCCAGGGCCATGGCTCCCTCTGCTGCTCTGCTTGCTGGGTGACCCTGGATATGTGCCTTCACCTCTCTGCGTTTAGGTTTCCTCGGCTGTCCTCCGAGGTCAGTGGTTTCCCCTCCTCCTAGGACTGTTACAAGAAGCCACAACGTCAGTCAGGCAGGTGCTCAGACAGCACCTGGTTCCTGGGCTCCCCCACACACGTTGTTCCTGTTCGTTCTCGTTGTGAGGGTGCTGGAAAGATGGCACCGCCTAGGTGCTGAATGAACTGTGGGTGCTGTTGCCGGATGTCTGCGTGAGATCCGTGGGGGCCACCACGAGGTCTGACTCAGCCGGGTGTCCCCTTCCCTCTCTTGCAGGACAATGCCAGCCTCGATCTCTGGAGTCCTCCTGGTACTGGCAGGCCTGTGCTGCCTGGTCCCCAGCTCCCCGGTTAGAGATCCCCATGAGGACGAACTTGTCAACCATGATCACAGCTTC
>NW_006192237.1:0-795 GCF_000334495.1 Tupaia belangeri chinensis | reverse complement strand
GTGTGTGTGTGTGTGTGTGTGTGCATAGGGTCGGGGGGTGACTGTGCACCTAAGAGGAAGAGGATACAGGAGAAGAAGGGGGAGGGAGAGGATATAGAGAAGCTAGCCTGGGCTTACCCAGTACATGACAAGAATCATCTCTTGTGGGCAACTGATATTTTTCTACAAATGACTTTCTTTCTGTGGTTGGGAAATTAAATAAGCCAACTCCTTCCTCACTCTGACCACAGGACCTTATGCCAAACCACATTGCAAACCAGGTCTCTAGTAGTTAGAGCAGGGTGCCACCTGCTGGGTTCGTCAAGCCAATGCACCTGCTTCTAATTTCATTGGAGTTCCTTCTGAAGAAGGCCGTTACAGACACATCGGAGCAGAGGCTGTTAGATTCAGCTGAACCCTTAGTAATCCCCTCATCTCAGTCATACAGGCATGTCACTCACATCTCATTAGCATGCCAATCACATATTACAGTCATGTCACATGAATGTCACTCCCATGGGACAGGGATGTCACACATATGTTACAGGCATGCAAGGTGCATTAAGCAGGCACATCAAGGCTTGTCAGTTGAATGTCAGTCTCATGTCACACGTCACAGTTGTGTAACTCTCATATCATTCACATGTCACAGCCATGTAACTCTCATGTTACTCACATGTCACTTGTATGTCACTTGCTTGACACTTGCGTGTTAGAACCCTTTTGAACCAGTGAACCAGAACTGGGCAGAACCTCTCAGAAGTGGTTTGAACCAGTCAAAATTGGTTCGAACCAGTCAGAACTGGTCAGCTGGGG
>NW_006192236.1:0-795 GCF_000334495.1 Tupaia belangeri chinensis | reverse complement strand
CTGGTGTTTTATGTTTCTATTAGAGAATGATTGGAGAAAATATCACTCTAGTCATAGTTACATGGAAATCCTGGGTTTCCATGTAAAAGTCCAGAAGTATCTGCAAAATAGACTCACTAAGGTACAGAGGCCTAAGTACACCCAGGCTATTTGTGTTACTAAAATACAAATGAGAGCGTGAGAAAAAGTTAAGTTCCACAAATAGTAAATGTCGTGTACGGGCCAGCCTGTGCCAGGGGCTGGCAGTGCATGCATAGTGAATACAGACCCTGGCCCTGTGCGGTTGGCCGGCCTGTCACAGAGAGTAATCGCTCTCCACTTTCACTCCTTGTCATCTTTTGAAGATCTTTTGCATCTCCCATGAAGTGAGTATCCGAAAGTGTGTGAAAGTTTATTTACGTGTGATTCATAATCAGTGGCCCCTCGGGCACGAGTCTGAAGTACGAACCTTTGCTAAGTGACGACGTGACTCGCCCTCCTCCTCCTCCAGCCGGGACTGATTTGAGGATGGCCAAAGCAGCTCAAGGGTGAGTCAGGCTTGTGTGAAGCTGCTTCCCTTCTCGTCCCCAGCGCATTTGTAGTCAGGTCAGACCGTCTAAAACCTCCCCTCCCACTTGGGAAAATCAGACCACCATTTTCCCGCGAGGCTGTACGGACACACAACGCCCTCACTCTCCCTGTGAGCTCATACCCGCTGTAAGCACCATGGAGCACACAATTCGATACTGTGAAACAAGTGGTATGCGGTTCTTTCACACACTGGTCTTTATTTCTATGTCATTTCTTTTTTTTTTT
>NW_006192235.1:0-795 GCF_000334495.1 Tupaia belangeri chinensis | reverse complement strand
AGGTCTCTCTAACTCTATGTTTTAACTTTTAACCTTTAAAAATCATATAAACACATTGTTTAAAGAGCCAGTGTTCTACTGGTATGAATAACTCTTACCCTCTTGTTTAACTTCTTGCCTTTTAAAAGTCAATGCTTTCAATATCTTCAATATTTATATCTGACTATATATGCATGTGTGTGTCTGTATGTGTGTATAAACCTTTTGTTTTTTGCATTATTATTTTTAAACCCTATATGTATAACTATTTTCCTTTTTATAGATTTTTTTATTGACTTCTAATTTTGGTCTTTTTCATTGCTTTCCTACTAACTGTACTACATATCTGGCAATTGCTATCATTCTAGTCTCCTAAAATTAATATTATTATGATCATATAACCTTATTTATAATTGTGTGAATTACAATACCATGATTACATCAAATTTCTTGGGGAGATCTTCCATTTCCCTATATTTACTAATATTCTTTAAAAAGTGTTTGCTTACTCTTTTATGCATGTGTCACTAGTTCAAACCCTTACTTTCTTGGTTGTTTACATCTTCCATAAAATCAAACATGTTATGTATTCTACAAATTTTATCTTATAAAATCTGACATGCTACAATTTGGACAAATGTTTTTCAAATCTCGCTGCAGCTATTATCTTAGATCTTCCATCACTATCATTTCTGTCTTGTGAGGAGGCATTTACTTCCCAGATTTCATCTGTTTCTTTCTTTCTTTCCTTTTTTTTAAATCTGCAATTAAAAAAAAATATTCACTTGTTGGGACCAGTAGTTAGCGTAATGGCTA
>NW_006192234.1:0-795 GCF_000334495.1 Tupaia belangeri chinensis | reverse complement strand
ACATGGGAGTCCAGTGACATAACCATAACACTGTCTCCTGCTCTCAGAACATTTACTTCTTTAAAAGTCAATTAATTTATTTCCTGAAAGAGAAAAAGAGAGAAAAGTCACCCTCACAAATGTCCCCTGCTGTGCTCAGCTAGCCAGGATACAGGGCATGCAGGTACCTGGCCCTAGACCATTTTAAATTGAATGCGATTATTGATTTGCTAAGGTTGCCATTTTTTTCCCTGTTTATTCTCTGTGTTTTTGTTTTGTTTTTTAAGGGTTTTTTTGCCATTGGGAGCGTGTCCTTGGCAGAGACAGAGACAGGGAAAGTGGAAATGTGGAAATCGCCACACCACAGCCCTCCCTCTCCATGGTCCTCCATTACCCTCACACACGTGCTTGTGTGATTTTCAAGTTCCCAGCTCCGGGACTCGAACCGAAGTTGGCCACGTGGGTGTCTAGTGCCTTAATCACCATTATCGCCGCCTCCTGGCCCCATATTCTGTCTGCTTTTTACATGCTTGTGGTCTTTTTCCCCTGCCTTTCCATGGGCTAGTTGAACGGATACAGCAATAAACAAGTTTTGTGCTCCTTCTCTGCTGAGACTCGGAGCTGTGTGTCATGGGGCGTAAGGAGCTGTGGTCGCCTGCGGTGGCCACTGTAACAAAACCACGGACCGGGCTCTGAAGCCACGTTATGGACCTCTCATGGTTCTGGGGGCCAGACATCCAAGACCAAGGAGCAGCAGGGTGGGTTTCCCCTGAGGCCTCTGTCCATGGCCAGGGCCACTTCCTTCCTCTGTCCTCC
>NW_006192233.1:0-795 GCF_000334495.1 Tupaia belangeri chinensis | reverse complement strand
GAGAGAGGGAGAGGATGAGAGAGGGAGAAGTACCTCACTAGGTCATGGTCATGCTACAATCCTTTTTCTCCACTTCTCTATCCTGTTAGGATTTGTGGCGTGTGAACACCTATGCTTAGTGTGTTTTTAAGCTGAAGCCAGGATTTGAACCACAGTGGGTTACACGGGATTCAGCTCTCCACACACAGTATTTAACCACTATGTTGACAACAAAGTCGATCCTAAATTCCGTCTAGGCTGCAGGCTGTTTTCTGGTTTATAAGAAATGAGAAGGCAAAATAAACAAGTTAAATGGCAGTACCCAGAAACGAACACAAATTGAAAATAGGTGAAAGTTTACAGAATAACTGCCTGGGCTTTTTTAATAAGTCAATGACATGAGACAGACCAATGATAAAAAAAGATGTGTTTTTGGAATAATGGAGGACGCTGAATATAAACTATATAGTTGATATTGCAGATATATTATAAATTTAGTTAAGCATGTTTATGAAGGACACTCTCTAGTTTGTGGAGATTCAAACTGAAGTATGTAGAAATAAACTGACAAGTTATCTAGGACTTGCCTTGATAGGCAGTGGCAATAAAAATGGGTGGAGGAAAGAGCACATAAAAATAAGCATGTTATCATTACTGGATCAAGGTAGGGCTGATTTTCCGTTGTGTAAATATGTGAAAATTTTCATCTTAAAATACATGGAAGAGTGTGCCGTAACAATCAGGATCTCTATACATTTCAATTTGAAGAACGTTAAGGTAGGATGTTTTTTGTTGGTTTGTTTTTAATTTTTTTTT
>NW_006192232.1:0-795 GCF_000334495.1 Tupaia belangeri chinensis | reverse complement strand
GAGAGAAAGAAAGAGACAAAATGAGAAAGCAAGCTTACAGTTCTGAGATTCAAATAGCCACATGGGAGTTCACTGCCTTAACCACCGTGCCACCTGTTAGTACCTTAAAATAATTATTAATACGATACCCATATAATTTAAGTAATTATATTTGTTGTTTCACAATTCAAAAAAAAATTCTCTGTAGTTTTTATTTATTTAGATCTATTTCCTGTATTTTTTTTTTTTGCTGTTTTTCCTTATAAGGTTTACTGACATCTGGATTTAATTTATTAGTAAGTACAGACTAATGTCCAGATTTATGATTAGAATAATACCAGATTGATATTTATCGAATATTATTAATATTAGTGTAATTATTACTAAAGATATTTTATATCAATTTTATTATTTCTGTAAATGTTTAATCTCCTATTTAAGTGCATATGTATTTTTAAATTTTGAAAGATTTATCTTTTCTTTTTATTTGCCAGTGGGCATAAGATCATTCTAGAAAGACAGAGGAAGATAGGGAGAAAGCTCCCCACAACGGGAATGGTCACAATATAATCCCTTCACTATTTGTCCATTATGTTGGGATTATGGACACAAAGACACACATACCCTGGTTTGTTTTTCAAGGTGCCGAGGCCAGGATTCAAAGCACATGGTCAAGTAATTAGGATATGCCTCCCTTAATTCATAGACCTTAGAGCTGAACCTATAGATTTAACTCTTCTTTCTTCCTTTCTTTCTTTCTTTCCTTGAATTATTTCTTTAACTTGATTTACTATTATTATTGTTTTTTAATTTGCT
>NW_006192231.1:0-795 GCF_000334495.1 Tupaia belangeri chinensis | reverse complement strand
AAAAAAAAAAATCCTCTCCAAAAAGAAAAATTTTAAAAAATTTAAAAGATTAAAAAAAACCCTCATCAAAAATTCATTAAACCATGCAACACAGAGTGAATCTTAATGAAAACTATGGATTTGAGTTAATTATAATGTAGCAACATTGACTTATAAATTATAAGAAATGTACCACACTACTGCTAAGTTTTAATAATAAAAGATTTCTACTTTTGCTTAATGAACTATCCTTTACTTTCACTTTTGGCGTGTTTCATTCAATTCTTTGTCTGACACACCAAGAGCCTGGACACTGCCGAAGCCACCCTGCAACATGATGGTGGTGGAAATATGGATGAGGTCCCAGAAGAAAACGAGGAATGCGTTGTTACTGGAATCTGAAGCAAAAGTGAGTCTTGTTATAAATTGAGAAATATGCTGTGGATTGTTTGTGTCCTGGTATGTTGTGGGAGGAGGAACTTATGTGCAACTAGATAGCATAGCTGGGTGAAAGACATAACTAAACCAAGCGCTGAGGGTATGTCCTGGCCTTTCTTTACTGCTTGTAGCAAAATAGAAGAGAAATGAATTAAAGAAGGACTTTATAATCATGATGGAAGTGAATGTACACACTGCGTTGTTTTGTTTTGTTTGGGAAAGGCTGTTTAGGAGAAAACACTAGGGGTGTGGCCCAAGCAAATGTGTGATAAAGATGTTAGTTTAGTTAAAAGGAAGCCAGGTGTTATTTACCAAGACAGTGAAAGGATTATGGCATTAAAAATGCTGAAGGAGGACCAGCAGTTAGTGTAATGGCTA
>NW_006192230.1:0-795 GCF_000334495.1 Tupaia belangeri chinensis | reverse complement strand
GTGTGGTGGCATCACGCTGGCCTTAGAAAGCCCTGGGACTGACGTCACTGGCGAAGGAACGGCACTCACCTTCTTGGCGACGGTGCAAACCTGCTCAGCCGGCAGGTAATCAAAGGGGAAGATAAACCTCCAGTTAAAGTTGCCCTCGCCTCCCAGGGAGCGGTAGTGCACGTCTGTCTTTTGCTTGTGTTCCTCGAAGCCGACCATCCAGCTAGACACGCACGTTTTTAGAGAAGAGTTCCCGTTACGATCTCCAACACCATGCACCACCCCGGGCTAGGGCAACAAGGCTTTTAGAAGGTGAGTGAGCTTAGAACTTTGGTAAATGATGCCACACAATTCCCGGGACATCTGCATGTCACACAAAATCTGCCATAGACTCGAAAACATTCTGACTCTCAGCCACTCGTGAGGGGCGTCCTTGAGCCTTGGACATTCAACCCAAATCAGCGCAGAAGAATCTGCAGACGGGCACAGCCCAAGGCAGAGGCCAGCACCCCCACGTCCCTCCTTGGCAGCTCCCTCCTCGGCCCCTTCTTGGCACCAGTTTCCCACTGGGCACACGAGCAGGGACACAGCAGACGCCTGAGCTGGGGTGGCGGGAAGGACCGTGGCGCCCTACCCTTTCACATAAATGTCGCTCATCTTCTCTCCCGTGATGCTGAGGTCGTCCAGGATCACGTCTTTGGTGTTCCAGACAATACACCGCAGGAAAAACCTGGGGGGAGAGGAGCGAGCTCTGCACGGGCTTCCTGCCACAGGGACAGGTAGAGGGCCTTGACTGAGAAGCCCAGG
>NW_006192229.1:0-795 GCF_000334495.1 Tupaia belangeri chinensis | reverse complement strand
TTTTTTTTTGATAGTACTGATAATAATAATATGATTGACACAACTATCCATGAAGTGAAAGCATGGATCGGGGCTGCAATGGAGGCTTTTCAGGACAGCCGGTGGCATGTAAGATACGGCCTTCAGTTATCATGGAAAGGCTGACATCTCCTTGGAGGTGTGAAAATGAGGCTCACCAGCCTGAATTGCGGCCTTGAGACAGACTTTTTGGTCCTCGCTGGCCCCAGGAGGCTGAATGCCTCAGGCCCTAGCATCCCACCAGCCTTTCCAGGCACTGCCCTGTGGCACCAGCCAGCTCTGCTCTTCCAGACTCCAGCTTTGCCTGTCGGCCCTCCTCCAAGAAGGGGCCTTCCTGCATACGCTGGGGGCGTTTCAGCCGCACCTAGAATAGGGCTGATAGCGATAGCTAGTGTTCCTGGGGGCTGGCTTCATGCTCAGCATTTTACATGCACTATTTCATCTGCTTCCTGGAACAGCTCAAGGAAGGGCAAGCTGTCCCTTCTCTGTTCACAAGGAGAGTGACTTGCTCAGAGTCTCACGGCTAACGAGTGCCAGGTCTGGGCTGGAACCCTGATCAGGCTGGTCACTGTTATGAGCTGAGCTGAGCGTAGGGCCACCTGAGTGTGCAGTGTTGCAGGGAGCACTTCTGGGAACTCATGGCTCAGACGTGAGGTCAATTCTAGCGTCATGAGCTGAGGCGAATATCAAACCAGACCTCCTGCGCAAGGCCCTGGTGGAAGCGGCCAGGTGGGAGACCAGCCTTTCTGCCCCTGGACACATAAAGATAGCCACGCT
>NW_006192228.1:0-795 GCF_000334495.1 Tupaia belangeri chinensis | reverse complement strand
GTCCAGCATCTTAGCCACTATGTCACCTGCTATCCCTAGTTTTAGCTTTATTGAAGGAGGAATGGTGGCAGTGGCCTAAGTTGAGAGAAGCAAGTTCAAAGTTACCATAGAGTACTGGAGAGAGACTAGCCCTGAAGCAACTCTGGCATCTCTTCTTCCAGTCTTAAGAAGGGATAGCCACACTACACATTTTTCTCACACTGGCTATTTTACCATTCTGCTTGACACACAGTAAGTGAATAGATATTTTAGTTCATCTTCCTCATTGCTTTTTAAACTTTTTATTTGGAAATAGTTTAAGAGTCACAGGAGTGTGAAATAGAGCTTCGGTGACTTTTCACCCAGATTTCCCTAATGAGCATATATCTTCAACAACTACAGTACATTGTCAGAACCATGCATACCATTGACCTCAGTGTTTTACTATTAACTCGAGAACAAACCTTATTTGGATTTTTCCATTTTTTTTATAAGCACTGTTTTGGTGTATTGTTCTGTGAAATACTATCATGTGCATAGATCACATATTGTGTTACTTTGTTTAAATCCTCCAGAACACAGGCATGTAACTGATAAGTGGGGCTGATGCAATTTAGCAAGCAAGGCAATTTGGAATGATGGAAGGAATGTTGGAGTGGGAACCAGGAAATCTGGGGTGTGTTCCTGGCTCAATCTCTGACTTGCTGTATGATTCTGGATGGATCACTTCTCTCTTGTGACTGGTGCTAAAACATTTCCACCACTGTCCACACCTTTCATGGGATGATATCCAGAAAGGAATCTGGCCTGCATTCT
>NW_006192227.1:0-795 GCF_000334495.1 Tupaia belangeri chinensis | reverse complement strand
TGCAGTTGGCTACATGGGAGTTCAGCGATATCGCTATTATGCTAACTGCTAATCCCTTCTCTGTTATTCTCCACAACAAGCCTAAAAGGTAGCCATTTTTACCCCTATCTTGTCTTAATAGAGGACCACTCTAAGAGGTTGTGCACCTGGCCTGGGCTCACAGGACCAGGAGTGGCAGAGACCGAAGAGCTACTCAGTAGTCCACGAGGACAGGAGAGTAATCTGCACCAGATGGGTGGCCAGGGAGAAATGAGAAATGGAAGGACTTCAGAGCACTTAGTGGCAGACTAGAAATGAGAGGTGAGAGAGGTGGAACTATGAAGGATGACTCTACGTTCCATCTTGGGAATGAGATGGCAGGTGGTGGCATTAAAGGAAAGTGGGACACTGAAGTAAGGCAGTTATGGGATGCAGGGTGCATGAAAGGATGGTGCAAGAGTGTAGGAGAGGTTGGGGAGCAGATGGTAAAGGATCCTGAAGACTATACGGAGCAGTTTGGACTTTATACCACAGAATCTAGAAAGGAGAAGAAAACTTTAAGGAGACTTGTCCGTAATGTTATCAGGTCCAGGGTAAGAATTTAGTTTAAATTCCTAATTTTGGTTGTCTTGAAGCTTTTTTCCACCCTACCAAGTCAAAGAGAGGCAACCTCTACTTTAGGGGAACTCCAGTTCCTTACCCTTGTCAGTATTACACTTTCAGGTTCTTTAAAATACTGTGAGGCTGGGGGCCAGCAAGTAGCACAGTGGGTGAGGTGCTAGACGCCCCCATGGCTGACCATGGTTTAAGTCCTGG
>NW_006192226.1:0-795 GCF_000334495.1 Tupaia belangeri chinensis | reverse complement strand
ATCTCCCTGAGCCCCATGACATGCAAGTCATCTTGTCCACTACAAGCGTTATAAAACTGGGGTTGTATCCCTATGTCTGGCATAGCCCTATCAGGAAAGTGATCAGTGAGTGAAGGAAGGAGTCTGATTTGCCTGCTAAGGGCTACAAAGAAGCATCCTGGAATGGCCAGTGTCCTAGAAGTTGTTGGTACGCTTCCTGTAGGAACTCAGAGCAGCCTTGGACAATCCTGAAACCCATCCATGACCCCTTCCTCAGAGATCGTGGGTTGATGGATTCCTGGCCTTAACCAGAAAACATCTACCATCAGTCATGTATACCAGGCATTTACCCTAGGCCAGACCCTGCCGTGGGCTGCAGGGAAGCCAACATGGATGTGAGTTGGATCTAGTGTCTGGAGATCACGGAAGTGAGCATGGAAAGATAAGGATTCACGGCAGAAAATGCCCAGTCCCGGGCCTTGGACTGCGTGTGTACAGAGAAGAGTTGTAAAGAGCTATACCCCTGTTAAGCCCCAGGCTTCTGGCTTCCCCCTTCCTGTGGACCTACCTTTAGATGTAAATTTTTACTTTTTAGGGGAGCAGTTTTTGTTCTGCAGAAAAAACTGAGCAAAAAGTACAGAGTTCCCATATCCTCCCTCATTCTTCCTCAGTTTCCCTCTTTACTAATATCTTGCATAAATGAAGCACATTTGTGACAACTAATGAGCTAATATTGATACATTATGATTTTTAAAATTTTTTATAAATTCAATTACTGTATATCATTATAACTTACAAAATGAATTTTCCCAGCAT
>NW_006192225.1:0-795 GCF_000334495.1 Tupaia belangeri chinensis | reverse complement strand
CTTTATCTGGAAGGCTCAGGTTTTACAGAGAGGGTTATTATTGCATTGTTCATGTACTTAACAATTATGGCAGCATAACAGAAATGTAAATACTCCCACTCCACCAGAAATCAGAAGTAACAGTCTTCAACGGTAAACCGTCATTTAATCCTGGCTCCTGGGGCTGAGCTGGAGAAGAGGGGAGGGGATGACGACATCAAGAACAGAACTCTGGTACTCTAAGTGGCAGGTGCCGATGACTTCCTAATTTTAAAGAAAGCAAGCATATTTTGATGGCTGTAGAGGACGATGAGGTGAGAGTGGAATTCCCCAGCAGTAGAAGCCATCGTAATGAGCAGAATTTCCGCCCCACTTCCACCCACAGCCTCACTTCCAGCCCAGCCCCGAGGAGGTGTGGGAAAAGTCCTGGGTAGGCCCTGCCAGCAGCTCTTCAGGGGAGGTGGCCAAAGCTGTGGGTCAGAGGGGCCACAGATCTGGGGATTTCCTGTGGTCGGAGCCCTGAGCAAGTCCCCGGGGCTATTCTGAGGTGTCCCCCAACTCCCCTACACCCAATTCCAGGAAGCCAGCCTGGCAGTATCAGAAAATTGCTATCTTCTCCTCAGCTGCATCACCAAAACTGGGGGGGTGGGGGTAGGGGACAGGCCACCTGGTGACAAGCTGAAGAGCCCAGAGCCAGGAAGCAGGAGGCCAGCCATCTGGGTGCTGTGGATGTGATTTTCGGCAAACCGCTTTACCTTGACACAACTTGCCCCTACCCACCTATAAAACTGGGACAAATATTTCTTTTTTTTTTTT
>NW_006192224.1:0-795 GCF_000334495.1 Tupaia belangeri chinensis | reverse complement strand
TCTATTAGCTCCTACCTGGTAGGGTCATTTAAGTGTTTGGTTAGTAAATTATGTAAACCTCTTAGAATAGAGCCCATTACAGAGCAAGCACTCAGTGAGTGTTGGCTATTATTATTCATGAATAAACGAGATGGAAAACCAACATTTGACATACAAGACAAACTTAATTAAATTCTCTTGACTAATATAGACTGCAATTACAAATTTCAGTAAAGCTGGTTCTTTTGAATAGTTCCAGCATATTAAACAGTGGACCAAGCACACACAAATTCACTGGTGATAGAACTTAATACCCTTACACCTAGGTCAGGTACAGAAGTGTTGAACTCACACACTCTATTTTTATTTTCATATTTTTAGAATTTTTCAGGGTTCTAATTTTTTACCCTCTTCCTACACTCATTAAAAAATATCTTCATGGGCATTTGCTCATCTTACCTGGACTCAAAAAAAAGGAGCATTATCTCAAACTTGCCACCTCTGTAGGGTCTGAGTTGTCAATTGGCTGATTTCTCATCAGAGCAGTGGGTCTGGTTGTAAATTTCAAAGTGATTCAAATTTGAGTATGTTAAGTTCTTTTTTAGTAATGTAATTTCCCTCTGCTGTGTCAGTTGCCCTTTAATCCCTATGTTCTAGTGGCATTCCATCTTGAAAGACCTTTTTCTCCCCAGATGAAATGTTCCCTGAGTTTCTCATGGTAGGGAGGAATTGACCCAGTGTTGCTGGTATTATGATATGTTATCATGTTTGATGGCATTATTAGAAACATATTTTTGTTGTCACTATTTTTTAAAA
>NW_006192223.1:0-795 GCF_000334495.1 Tupaia belangeri chinensis | reverse complement strand
AAAAAAAAAGATGTTGTTCCCAGAGGTGGAGGACCTTTCTTCTGCAAATCATATATGACCAGGCGAGCTTCCCAGTAGGAGCCTCAGGGACCATGTGTGGGAGCACATGGAATCCCCAGAGAGGAGACGGCCTCTAGAGGCACTGTGGCGAGGCCCGGTTACAGCCTGGCATGTCTCCCAGTGAATGAAAATCCTCAAGTAGCTGCTACACTGACAAAATAATATCAACAAGTATAACTGTTAACACTTTTCCTTCCTAAAAAATACCCTAAACCCAGTGGACGATAATAAAAATAATTGAGTGGAAGCAGTTGAGCATTCAAAGATAGTAAAATTTACACCAAAGACTTAATGTGACTTTTTTTCTTATCTTTTAACTCATTACACCATTTATTTCATAGTTTGCTGTCCAATATAAGTAGAAAAGAGTTGATACCAATTAGAGAACGCTATAAAGTTTGTCAAGAATAGAATGAAAATAGGAGTTTACTTTGTGCAAAAATATTTTGAAGTCAATGTAGTTTTTTTTCGCAATCTTTTTGTACTTTCCACCAACTTTTTGAAGACCCTTTGTATGAGACAGAACAATTATTGGCTTAAATTTGAGGCACAAATAGAAATGTGAACTAAATGGTTTATTTGGACCCTATAAAGTCCTAGAGAAGCTACATAAACAAGCGCCCTGCCCTCTCCTCCCTGAACTGACCGGAAGTGGGATGTCCCTGAACCCTTGCCTACTGGACGCCAATCCCGAAGGGAACTGGAGCTCAGTGAATTTGGGAAAGAAGACGTGAC
>NW_006192222.1:0-795 GCF_000334495.1 Tupaia belangeri chinensis | reverse complement strand
AGGCTTGTGGGAATTTGTTGGAGCAGCCAGAGCAAAGGAACATGGACTTGGAGGAGGGGATCAGGGGACCCAAGTGAAGCTTTGTCCCCCGATCCCAAGGAGGGGCTGGTGTCCTGTGCTCAGACTAAGGGCTCCAAGTCCCTCTGGTTTCCTGCTGCTGTGGCAGGTCCCTGCCGGGCCCTGTGCCGGCTCTTCATGCTCTCATATCCGGGACTCAGGGGGTCCTGGTTCCCACCACTCTTTCTTCCTCAGTGCCCCCGGCTCAGTCTGCAGCCTCCCTGGCACGCAGTCCCCCAAGTGAGATAGGGGGACCTTCCTTGACGCCCCTCCTGCCCTTCTGTGTACTTGCACCATCTCCTTACCCCAGCCTTGTCCCCTCCGGGCCCTCGTTCAAGCAGGGAGCCTGCAGGCCTGGTGAGCCAACCGGCCCCTTCCTTGTGGTGCATGCTGTCCACCTGCCCCAGCTCTCGTGCTGTGTTCTCACTCCGAAGGTTTATCTGTGATTACAGGCTTGTTTCCTGCTGCAGGGCCCGGGCCTCATACTCAAACTTTTTGCTAAACTCGAAGGCCTGGGAAGGAGCTCTTTACTGACCTTGAATACAGGCTTGTGCTCTGTGTTTCCTAGAAAGCTGGTCCTCAGCCCCAGCCTCCAGTTGGTAGCCCGACTGAGGACGCTGCCCTTACATCTTGGCTCTGCCTCTGTAGACCACTGCTGCTCCCCTGAGACCTGGGCAGACCTGGCACTGCACCACCCCTGCCCTCAGGGCACTGGCCTGGCTGCGGCCTCGCTGACCT
>NW_006192221.1:0-795 GCF_000334495.1 Tupaia belangeri chinensis | reverse complement strand
AATAAATAAATAAAATAAAGTAAAATAAAATTATTAGAAAGACAAATTTATCAAATGGAAATGTATACATATAGAATCAGATTTTACATTCTAGGTATAATCAACTGTTTTATTTGTGAAGAAATTATCTAGGCTGAGACACGAGTTTCCAAAAGGTAGAGACTTCTACTCTCCTAACTCACATATCAACTTTCATGATTTTGGTGTTGCCTGACTTGTATAACTCCAGCCATTTCTATTTTTCATTCCAAAGTATTTTAGAATAAATGGCATCTTTGGAATCAATAAGATGCTCAGATATTTTACAGTACAAGTATAGGATTCTAATGAGGAAATAAGTGCTTTGAATTTTACCTAACATTAGGCTGATGATTAAAAAATTATGATAGCAGTGAGGAATTTATTCTTACAAATCAAAACAGGACACTCTTTAACCAGAATGGGTTATAGGCATAAAGAATTTTAAGTATTCCAGTTGTGCGAGACATCCATTAGTTCTGCCCCTGTCACCCTGACATTTAGCCTATGATTTTTGTCACTCCCTTCTGTGAAGAGGAGCAAATGAAAGCCTTTCAGCTGCAATTAGTGAAAGACTCACATAAAGTAAATTAAAGTTTTTGCTATTCACACATAATAAAAAGTATAGAATTGGGTGGTCCCTGGTTTGTTGATTCAGTGACTCAACAATGTCATTGAGGACCAGTGTTTTGTATCTCTTCATTCTACCATCCTCTATACATAACCCTTGTGGCAATGAGGTGGTTGCAGCAATTTTAGAAATCTCAAGCAGATACA
>NW_006192220.1:0-795 GCF_000334495.1 Tupaia belangeri chinensis | reverse complement strand
AATTTCAATGGCAGAAGTCAACATGATACATAATAAAAATATATAAGCAACTTTGTTACATTAGAAAAATTCACTTAAGACAAATCTCTGTGGGTAAGGCATAGGAGTATGAATTTTCTTTCTCATGTGATTCTGATGAAAACTGTGGCCTAAAATTTAAAGTACAAGTGTTCTGCCACATTCTGCAAAAAATTTTTTATGCTCAAGTTCTTTAAATTTTTTTTTTCACATTCTTCTTACCCTTTTTTATCCTATTTTGCCAAGCCATACTAAGCTACTTGGTACATTTAAAGTGCTTCTACTCATTAACAATTTCTTATGTGCTAGACACCTGTCATACATCTGTCCATTTAATTTTTACATAATTACATGAGATGGGTCTATCATTCATCATTTCATTATAAAGAAATTGAGCCATTTGTTTAAATTATGTACCCCTCCTTTTATAATCAGTAATTACTATTTTAGAGATTTTACGTGGGAGCAATGGATTGGTTGTGCATATAGCAAACTGGAAATCTTGATTTGAGTAGGAAAAAAATAGTAATTTAATTTGCAATAAAATTTTCTAAAATTCAAAGCTATACAAATATTCAATGAGACATTTAATAGGATATATACAAAGATAACTGAATGTAGAAGAATATGAATGGGATATTTGGATGAAAGAAAAAAGTAAATGAATAAGAAAAGAGAGACTTTGTTTGAGCCAATTATAACTTGCCATGACAGGGAATGAGAGAAAGACAGAGACAGAGACAAAGTGACCACAAGCACTAACACTGGAATTTTTTT
>NW_006192219.1:0-794 GCF_000334495.1 Tupaia belangeri chinensis | reverse complement strand
GTGTAATTGTTCTACTGTTTTAGCATTCATTGTTACTATTTGCTTATTGTGCCTAGTAGGCAAATTAAATTTTATCATAGATATGTAGGAAAAAACAGAGTATATATGGGGTTTGCTATTATCCATGGCTTCAGGCATCCTCCAGGGGGGTCTTAGAATGTATCTCCTGCAGATAAGGGGAAGTATTATAGAAGTAATCTTACATTTTGTTCCAGGTAGTAATTAAGTTACTTTGGAACAGTGTGATCTTTTAAATCTAAGGCAACATTTAAATGTTTGTTTTATGTTCATTATTGTTTAAAGACCTCTTCCTAGGAGCTTGTCTAGTTTGTGGAGTTGTTCTTGTTTCTTAGATTTGAAAACACAGGTAGTCACATTATATGTTGCTTATAACTAACACACAGAAGACAATGTCCTGTTTATTATTCTAATATTTTATATACTCAGGTTGCAAATTAACCTAAAGTAATTTGTTCATGTACAAGCTTCTCTTTCTGTAGCTTCTCACAGTTAGAAATAGGCCATGCATGGGTGTTTGAGACTGCATTGCTACATAGAGACATAGAACACAAACCTCTTCTGTAAGCTCAATAAAGTTCCAGAGCTGGTCCTTCTGGTGCTCAAGCCAGCACAGCTTGCTTCCCTGGGGGCAGATATAGCCATGTTTTCCAGGCAGGATTCAACTAATCTATGCTTATCAAAAGACACCTGGAACATTCCAGCACAATTACTGACCTCCAAACCAAGTCCCAAATTCATTTGCAAAACACAGACTCTACTTAGGTTCTCTAGCA
>NW_006192218.1:0-794 GCF_000334495.1 Tupaia belangeri chinensis | reverse complement strand
GACGGTCTCAAAACTTCTCCCAGCCACACCAGCCCGAAGTCCACCTGGCAGTTCCCAGAAACTCCTGCAACCCCACCCCCCATTAGCCAATTACCCTTCATACTGCCTGCAGGAAGGAGGTGATGGACAGTGGCTAAGTGGCCTCCTTCACCCATGACAGCAGGGTTCCCACACCTAGGGGCTGGTGACACCATCAAGCCCATTCCCAACCAAGTGGAGAGGAGCGAACTTACTCCCTCTTCGAGCTGGAAGGCCTGTCCTTAGGTGGCACATTAGAGGGCGTGAGGCAAAGCCTACTGAACCTCCAACTGTCTGTTGGTTTCTGCTGCGAGACTGAATTGAAGGTCATGAAAGAGGTGAGAAGGAGAAGAGTGGGGACGAAAGGGTGACGGTAAAGCCAATTGGAAGGGCCTAGTGGTGACTAGGCCTTCTCCCTGGATGTGTGAGTAGGTCAAATGTAGTTCGGGGCACATTAGAGGCAGAAAACTAGGTTGTAAAGGGATTCAAGTTATCAGCACTTGAGGGAAAGAAGACTCCCCAGAAATCAACAACAACACAACAAACAACCAGACTCAAAAATGGGAAAAGGACTTGAACAGATATTTCTCCAAAGAAGACATGCAAGTGGCCAACCAGCACATTAAACATCACTTAGCATCACGAATAGTTAGAGAAACGCATCGGAACCACAGTGCGAGACCACCCCACAGCCAGCAGAATGACAGGCATAAAAACCCCAGAAGTTACAGGTGTTGGTGAGCACGTGGGGAGACAGGAAATGCGTGCTTCACGTG
>NW_006192217.1:0-794 GCF_000334495.1 Tupaia belangeri chinensis | reverse complement strand
CAGCACAGCGAGTTGGGGTGAGATGAGGTCACACTGGACTAGGGTGAGCCTTTCGTCCAATCCGATCGAGATTAGGAGGGACAGGGACACGGACACACACACAGAGGCCACGTGGAGACCAGGCAGACACTGGGATGAGTCTGCTGCAAGCCGTGTTCACCAAGGGCCACCAGGAGTGGATGAGCCAGGGAGGACCCTCCCCTCAGCCTTTGGAAGGGGTGTGGCCCTGCCCACACTTCGATTTCAAACTTCTGGCCTCTGGAACTATGAGCTAGCAGATTTCTGTTGTCAAAGCCATCTAAACTTGGGCTGCACACGAGGCAGCCTGGTGGAAATGCCAGGCCTAGCGGGTACTATCAGACAGGAGTGATCTGTCTCAGCAGCTGAAACCCTGCCAGGCCTGCTTGCCTTGTGTTAGAAGTTTGCCCTTGGCCTCAGAGCTGTCAGCGAGGCCTGCCATGGTTCTGGCCTCTCCTTCACAGAAGGGCAGGGGCTACCTGGCCCCAGAGGTTGTCAGGAGCAGGCATGTCCCAGGGCACACAGCTTGGGCAGAGCGAAGAGAGGGGCATGATGAGGAGACACCAGGGCCAGTCGTTCCCCAGCGGAGTGCGGGCACTGGCAGAGGCCAGGTGGCCTGAGTCCCAGCTTCAGGAGAGCGCTGGGCCCACAGCCTGAAGGAGCCCAGCGTTTAGGAGTCCCTGCAGCTCCTCCCAGGCTAGGCTAGAAGCACGTCACCAGCCTCATGATTTGGAATCTGAGGTCGACCTTCCAGAGGTGGGTACCACGGGCCTCGA
>NW_006192216.1:0-794 GCF_000334495.1 Tupaia belangeri chinensis | reverse complement strand
CTCAGAGAAACCTCAAGCCCTCATTAATTTGTTGGAATCTGTTTTCTACATTCATCAACTGATTTGGGACAACTGCCAACAGCTTTTGGTGACCGTCATTACAGCAGAGGAAAGGGAAAGGATTGAGGACAAGCTTGAAAAGCCTCACTGAGACCAGAGGAAGGGATACTGGAGGAAAACCAAGATAGGATAGAGAGAATCTTTCCTTCCTCCCATTTAGACTGGGACCCAAATAGCCCTGAGAGATTGGAAACATTAGCCACTTTTCACCCACTTTGCTGGCAGGAATTTAAGCAGCTGCCAGTAAGCCCACCAATTTGTCAAAGGTAACCGAGGTTATTTAGATGCCCCAGGAATCCCCTGCTGCTTTTATGGAGTGTTATGTGTAGCTTACAGAGAACATACACCAATTGATCCAGATGCCCCCAAAATCAGAGTGCTATTAATGTGGCTTCTGTGACAGCCAGAGCCATAAACCTCCACCCCATCCTAATATTTTTGTTACCTGCTCCCTCATTAAAGATGATCTCTTTCAGGCAAAAAGCAAACAAAGAAAAAAACCCTCAGAGACAGCATCAGGAAGATCCTTATCTGGCAAAACTGCAGTTCTGCTTTCCAAATGTCGGGACAGAAAATAACCTCTCAAGGTTGGCCAGTCATCAATGCCCAGTGGTAGCACAGCTGCTTGCAACAGCCTCCCCAGTCCAAGTGAAACAATATTTCATGGGCCAGGAGCGAGGAGGGGTATTACTTTGTATATCACCTGGCTACAACAGGCAGGAATCCTAGTTCCC
>NW_006192215.1:0-794 GCF_000334495.1 Tupaia belangeri chinensis | reverse complement strand
GCCCACAGTCTCTCCCTAGTGGGTGTCTTTCAGCTCTCAGGCTAATGGCAGAGAGAAGGATGACCCACAGCTGACCTTGGCCCGGTTCAGCCGCATCTTGGGTCAGTTCAGTGTGGCCAGTGGGTGGGAAGGCACATCTGCCATATCTGAATCTGGAGCTGATACTTGCTGTCTTTTTGAGCTGTATTCTTTATCTTTTAGTTACTTTGTCATTTTTGTCAAGACCAGAATGTAATGTGCCAGGGAAAGGGAAGTGAGGTCGCCAGGCATTTGTTTAATAAGCGTAAGGTTCTGTGTTATCTGTCCAAGAGGTAAGGTGTGTTTACTGCTCACTTACGCTATGGTGCTACAAGGTAACGTGTGTTCTGGTGTCCTTGTTTCTCCTCTCCCACATTTTCTTTGGGTTTTTTAGAGACTTACTCTCTTTTATTTACTCTTCCTTTTTCTTCTACCCTTTTCTTTACTTTTCTCTTTTCTTCTTTTGTATTTGCCCAAGGGTGCATGCATTACCAGAGAGAGAGAAGTTCAGTTAATTTTCAGAACACAAGCTTAGTATACAAAACAGAAATCACTTGTATTTCAGTATGTTAGCAGTGAAAGTAGGGACTCTGAAATAAAAATACACAACACCAGTTACAATCCCTCAAAAATTAAATACTTTCAAACATAACACAAAGCAAAACACAACAAAAACTACTCAACACCCAAAACGAAATAAAAACGAAATGTGCCAAATCTATCCTGAGAATTATAAAATGGTGATAAAAGCAATGCCTTAGAAAAGTTAAAAAAAA
>NW_006192214.1:0-794 GCF_000334495.1 Tupaia belangeri chinensis | reverse complement strand
TGCATACGTATGCCCAAGCATGCTCAGGGTGGTCCTGGGATATGAACTCAGGATCTTTACCATGAAGGTCCAGCTGCACTATCACAGCGATTTAGGGATTTTGAACAAGCCATTTGCATTTATGAATGATAACTCTGGTGAACAGGGCCAAAGATGGATTAGAAGGGATATCGCTGATGACACAGAGTCTAGTTAGAGACTGGTGGCAGCATGAATTCAGGGGAAATTTAGAAAACAGAAAATATAAAGCATGACCAGTCTTGCTGAGGATGTTGAGGATAAGGGTGGTAAGGGGGCCCTGGGTTTGTATCTGGGGTGTCTGGTGAATGTTGGGGCCATTTGCAAATAATGGAACAATGAAAAAGATTTGCTGGGATGCTGGCAAGCCCTCTTCTTAGCAAGCTGAGTTTGAGACAGACACATTCAGAAGGGAGCTAATTAGAAGGTCAGAGCTTGGAAGGGTGGTAAGTGGGATGCAGACAGAGGGCAGCCATCTGCACACGAGTGGAGAAGTGGGCCATGGCACACCCCATGGGCCTCAAGTTGGACGCATCCCTTTGCTGGTCCATATGCAGCAGAAAGCCAGGAGGTCATCTCAGGATGGGCCTGGGCTGTGAGGATGACCTCAGCCTTTTTAAGGTACAAAAGTCAGAGACCTTCTACATTTCCTAGGGAATGGGCCGATTTGCAGGAAGAAAACAGGGTCCCAACTTTTTCAAACTCTTCTCAGAAGCGCTTCCTGGTCTTTGTGGTGACTCAATAGGTGGTTGAAGCCAAAGACAATCTAAGGGAAT
>NW_006192213.1:0-794 GCF_000334495.1 Tupaia belangeri chinensis | reverse complement strand
GAGAGAAAGCGAGAAATCACCCCCCAGGATGTTGTCCCAAATCTATAAGTCAAGAGGAATTGGTTGTTCTCTTAACTGACATGAATGTAGTTGAGTCCACAGTTTCTAAGCTTGCTGAGGAAAGTGTAGCTGGAGAGAACTGAAAGTTTTTTCAGAAATCGAATTATACCTATAAACTCCCTCCTTTGTTTATCCTGTTTATCATGGACAATTTATTTCTCAAATAATTAATGTAGCCAAAAGACTATGGGTTCTGTAGAGGTGTTTGGGAAGCCTAGGCCTCTTCTAGTGATGGAAAAGTTGGCCAAGGGAAGGATTATGTAAAAATAGAATAAGAAAAACAATGCTTCTGGGTTGACAGAATTTTCCTCAGGACTGTTTTAGCCGGCAGATTTTTCTTCCAGTATATCAATATCTATCTTTTGTTTCTTCAGGCAATGGTGAGAATATCAAAGGTGCTATATTGATCCACACTGAGGTCTGTTTAGGAACTGATGACCCTCAATGATGTGGCTGGGGACTTCATGGAAGAGAGGATTACCTGGACATCACTTAGAGAATCCTCTTCAGGGATGCCATGGAGCACAGTTACAGGAGTGGGCTCTCAAAGGGTAAGAGCACAACTCTCTTTTGGATTTAAGACTTAGAAATTCTGAAGGGGCCCAGGCCCGAGTGGTCTTCGTGGGTGATGGTTTCTTAGAGCTCTAGACCTCTGTGAGATTGTTCCCTTTCTGGCAAGAAGGAAGAAAAGGGTTTCTGATTTTATGGCACTTGATAGTTTTCAGATTCCTCTG
>NW_006192212.1:0-794 GCF_000334495.1 Tupaia belangeri chinensis | reverse complement strand
AGGAAGTGTAAAGATAATTGTGTGTGTGTGTTTGTGTGTATGAGCATGTGCAAACAAGAGTGAGAATTAGTTTTTTCTGAGATGAAGATACAAGATTTGGAAGAAAAGATTGGAGTCAGTTTTAGACACTTTGAATTTAAGATACCTATCACACATGCAAGTGAAGATATTTTTTAGGCAGTTGATCATAGTGATCTGCAGTTTAGGACTGAGGTCTGAATTGAAGAATCTGAATAGCTGAGAATTCTCCTTGTTTAGATAGTATTAAAACAAAGGACTTGAAGTAATCCCCTAGGAAATAAATTAAGGGGGAGAAGAGAGCACTGAACTTTAAATCTTGGGTGCACTTCAGTTACAGGAATCAGAGAGGTGAGAAGGTATCTAAAGAGTGAATAAAAAGAAACATGCAAAGAAGAAAGTAGGGAAAACAAGTGTGATATTTCAAAAACACAAAATGTGTCAACTACTGCTAGTGGTTTACTTAAAATGCAGAATTAGAGCGAACTAATTAACAATTAGACTTAGGGAATTTAAAAGATATTGGTAAAACTATTTCTATTTAACTATGGAGATAAACATTTATTTCCATGAGTTGGAGAGGAAATGAGAAGAATGAAAAATGAAAGAGGAAATATAACACCCAGCTTTTCAAATTGTAATTCCTGACCCAGCATAATCAAGCTACTATTTAACATCTCCTTAGAAATGCACGCCAGACCTACTGAAGAAAAATTGATCTTACCAAGATTTCAAAGTGAATCATAACTAGGGAATAGCAGATAGCATAATGGTTA
>NW_006192211.1:0-794 GCF_000334495.1 Tupaia belangeri chinensis | reverse complement strand
CCCTCGAAGCGGAGGGGCCTTGTGGGAATCCAGCACCTTAACGGCTACGCTGCCTGCTGGCCCTTTAGTGTGGCCAGCATCTACCACCGCGGGTCTTTAGTCCTCAGCGAGACTGCCTCGACTGCTCAGCACTGCAGCCTGACCCTTCCCAGCCCTGCTGTGCTGCTCTCCGTCACACGGTACTCCCTGTGCCTGACTTGCTGCGTGTTGCGTGTCATTGCCATCTCTCCCATGAGGACGTAAACGGAATGCAAGCACCTTAGCGTGACTTAGTCACTAATGTGTCCCAAGCACCTAGAACGGTATCTGGCATACAGGGGGCCTTACTATGTTTTTGTTGACAGTTGAAAGAATAAACATCTTTATGTATTTAATTTTATACACTTAAAATTTTCCTTTTATTGAATTATCTTTACGACATGTGCAAGGAAGATTTGTATGTGTGTATAATGTGCTTAACTGTTGATGTGCCTAGACCCATACTAGACAGTCAATAACTATCGAATAGTTGATGGAGTTCCAGAATGTTACTCAAAGTTGAGGGGTGAGCCTTTGCATTGTCCTTTCATCAACCAGATGCTGAGTTCTGAGCTGGGTCTGTCGGTACTGAGGTGTTTGCTGGATGTCGGGTATGCGGTGATGAAGCATGATAGCTGGTACTAGACTATGTCCTAGGAACCCACAGAGCTGCAGAAATAAAATTACTTAAGCCCTCATGGATTGGCCATTTTTTACAAAGAATTATTTATGTCATTTTATTTAGCATCATCATTATTATTTTAATTCACCAGAGA
>NW_006192210.1:0-794 GCF_000334495.1 Tupaia belangeri chinensis | reverse complement strand
TAACCACTATGCCATCTGCTGGCCCTGAGCTTTGCGTCTTGTGACAGCCAGTAACAGGTGGCGAGTCGGCAGCTAGTCCGCAGACCAGGCTTGTGCCCGTGCTTGGGCTGCCTCTCCTTCCAGAGCAGTTGCAGACTGCTCGGTGCCGCCCGGGAGCCAGCCGTGCAGAGGCTGGGTTAGGCTCTGCCGCTCGGGTCACCCACGCAGGGGTCAGGGCCGCTCCCTGAGGAGAAAGGGAGCATGGTCAGAAGGAAGAGGAGGACTGCCAGGGTCTGTGCTCGGTGGACGCCACAGCCCCCCTTCCCTCTTACCCGGGCATGCGCGGCCAGGGGCTAGAGCAGGGGACTCTCCTGGTAGGGCCTTAGCTTTGCTGTGGCTTCCGGCAGCTGGCCAGCCGCCCTGAGCTTCCTGTCCTTGCAGAAAAGCGACTTGTGTTGGAGAAGAACGTGCTGACTGTGTCTGTGGTCACGGCAGAATGTGACGAGTTCCCTACCCTGGAGTCGACCGAGAATTGTGAGTGCCGCGCAGCTCCCCAGCCCAGAGGAGCCGGCCTGTCCCGAGCCCTGAACCCCGAGCCCCAAGCCCCAGCTGGGCATGGCCTGGCCAAAGCTGCATCGGCCAGCCTGGGGACCCTGACCCTGGGGACCGAGCGTCACCAGGACCGTGTGTCACCAGGGCCGAGAGCTGTTGGCGATGAGTTTTTCCCTGTGCGGAAGCTGTCATGGGTGTCTGAGGCCGGCCGGCCAGCGAGTCCCACAGGACGCCCGCCTTCCAGACTGTTGCCTTTCTACCTG
>NW_006192209.1:0-794 GCF_000334495.1 Tupaia belangeri chinensis | reverse complement strand
GAGGTTCTGGCTGGCTGGAAGACTGGGAGAAGGGAGTGACTGTGACATGATGAGGCCCTGTTAAGACTATTTGTCTCTCTCTTTCTCACTCTGTCTCTCTTCCTCTATCTTTGATGAAAGAAATAAAACAAACAAATGAAAGTACAAGACTATCATCAGCTGGTCACTGATGAGGGCTGAACCTTTTATAAGGCCAACTAGTGGCTCAGAGATCCGGAACAGTAATGGTCCAAAGAAGAATGAATCAGTCCACAGAAGTCTCTGACAATGTGCCAATATCATCTGGGCCATTGGCTCAAATGTGTTAACCCTTAGTGCTCTCTCAGATGAGGAAACTGAGGTTCAGAGACTCAGCAGCTTCATCAAGCTCAAATAAGACATAAGTAGTAGCTATAGAGATAATGCTGAAACTCAAAAACTTTTCTTAAAACCAATGGCATCTCCTACCCACTCTTCTGCTCTAAAACAAATATGGAAATTTAGGAATAATTATTGTTTCCGGGTAAGGCAAAAATTATTTACTTACACCCTACTACCAAACTTACATTGCTTAAAACACCTTTTCCAGGCCAGCTTTATATTCTAGTGGGTAAAGGAGCTGGATACCACATGGTTATTTATAATTAAGAGCCAAGGACTAGATTCAGCAAGTACTTTTTCTCAAATGATAAATTCTAGTTTACATGTATTTAATGTACATCACTATGTGATACAGTATGCTATTTTAAAGTATGTGTATGGTGCATAATTAAAGACTATACATATTGAGGGACCAGCAGATGGCGTAATGGCTA
>NW_006192208.1:0-794 GCF_000334495.1 Tupaia belangeri chinensis | reverse complement strand
GGCGGTGCTGGTGAGAAGAGAGGACAGACCCCTGCCACTTGCATGCCTGCAGCCGGGAGTCTCAAAGTTTCAGCTCCGGAGTCCACACCTGCTTGAGCTGGGTGCAGATCCACAGCTAGTGAGGACACGTGGGGCTTATAGTCAGATGGGAGGAAGAGACGTGGATCAAACAGTCGTGTGATTGTAGGTAAAGCCTCCAGTCTCAGGAGAGCATTTGAGGGAGAAGGCGATGATGGTATTAGGAGACAGAGAAGGCTTAGCAGGAGTGGAAGGTGGGGAGTATCCCCCCACTAAAAGCAGCGGTTCTCCAAGCGTCCTCCTCGGACCCGTGGTGTCTGTGTCGCCGGGGTCTGTTCAGAATGTAGCCTCTGGCTCCTCCCAGACAGGCTGAATCAGCAGCGAGGTGGAAGACCTGATCGTCTGCACAGTGAGGAGACTCCATGGTGCGCTAAGGGCTGAGTGCGCGTGGACAGGGAAAAGGGGCTGGATAGAGTGCTCCAGGCAAAGGGGGAAGGTGGTGCAAAGACCCCAGAAGGGGCTGGAAAGAGAACACAGAGAAGCCTATTCCAAGCTCTTCCTGGCCAGTGCAGGGTTGGTTTCTCAGGTTCGGAAGACACAAGGGCGCCTCAATAATTTTAGGGGCCCACAGAAATGTTTTCATTGTAATTTCCCTTTAAAGTGGAAGAAAACGAATATAATCATAAGCAATATAGAATGATAAATCCAGGGCTGGCCTGAACAGCATAGGGTAAAATGCTGTGCGTAAAAATCTGGATCCCTCATGGCCTACCCTG
>NW_006192207.1:0-794 GCF_000334495.1 Tupaia belangeri chinensis | reverse complement strand
TAAGACTTAAAAGAACTTCATGAACTTTTAAATTGTTTTACATACAGGCTTTGGAAATTCATGCTTTACCTTGATTTTGTGAGACTATCAGGATATGCTTGTCTTCTTATGATTGTATTTCCGTTTCTCCGACAGCATTAAACACACAAATCAACATACAGTTATTAAGTAATTTATCTTTTATTACAGCTATTACAAAAAATAAATTGTAATAACAAACAAGAGAGACAATTCAGTGGATATAGGAGAAACTACAAATACAAAGGCCTCAAATATCCACTGATACTCTGTTATTCATCCCTCCATATATAGGATCATAAGCAAGATCATTACCAGTTTATTCCTTTTCAGCAAAATGGTGAATATTCATGTCCCACAGGAAAATTTTAAAGGTTAATATAAAGAATTATAATAAAGAAACTACTGAAGCAGTATAGTATGTTGGAGATAATAAATGTTAGGTTTATTTTCGACTCATAATCCATTAATAGTTCTGGTTTCATACAGGAGGTCTTACATCTTCCAGAACAGATAAATATAGCAATCTTTTCTTTCAGAATTCTTGATAATAAAAATTTCTATGTTTTTGATAAAGGCAATAGCAATGTACTCAATTAGCACTCTAAATGTTTTATATTTGTTTACTCTTTTAATTCTTACATAAGTTTAATAAAGACCAAAATAATTATATTACCACTTATAAATGAAGACAGGGACATAAAAAAAATTTTCTTATTGTCCAAAAGAACTTTAAAAATCTATGACAAATAGAACTACCTTATGATCTAATAAAC
>NW_006192206.1:0-793 GCF_000334495.1 Tupaia belangeri chinensis | reverse complement strand
GAGGCCAAAGGTCTGAAATTGTGGGTGTTTGGGGGGCATACTAGTATAAACCCTAGAGTTGAACCAGGAGCTTTAATGTCAAAAGGCAGAAGATGGATATCCCTGTTCAAGGGAAGAGGGGGAGAGAGAACTTGCCCTTCTTCCACCTTTTTGTTCTATTCAGGTCCTTAACAGATAGATGGATCTTCTTTACTCAGTACAGATTTAAATGCTAATCTCGTCCTCAAATACTCTCACAGAAATACCCAGCTAGAACATTTTACTATCTCTTAACCTAGTCAGTTGACATATAAAATTAAACATCACAAGTATGTTTGAAATGAACATATATTAGTATACAACATATCTTTCAATAAGAATTCTGCATGATTTTTTTAGCAATTATGTTTCTTTCATATTGAGAATCTATGGGATAGGTCCAGATCCCTAAGCCTACATTCCATAATATTTTTTTCAGTGCACGGAATTCTTTTTCCTCAGTATTTCTTTATCTCTTACTAGTTTTTGCTTATTTCTTTGAAATATTTGTATTGTATTTTATCAATTTCCATTTCTTTTGGTTTATTTTGTTAATATGCATGTATCCTGATTCACAGAATAATTGAACTCTACAAAAGCTACCCAATTATTAAAACTCAATGAAGAAACTTGACACTTAAAAGAATAGCATAATAAATATTTTACAAAACAAATAAAGAATCACCGCTCAATTTATTCTTTGTGTAAAGGAGTTTGTAAATGCAAATTTATTCATAACGAATGTGTATTTTCCTGACATATCTTTTTTTTTTTT
>NW_006192205.1:0-793 GCF_000334495.1 Tupaia belangeri chinensis | reverse complement strand
ATCAGTGACTGGCATAGGGCAGGAGCAAAATAAGTATTCACTGGATGGATGTATAGATAGATGGATGAACACTGCGTGGTTTCATAGCTCTTGATTTTACATCATCGCTTTAGGTCTTGAATTACAAATCTTTGTGGTAACTGTCAAGGTTCTACTCTGCTTTATGGTCCCAGGCACCTAGCATAATGTTTTGGGTTTCATGTATACTTGGTGACTATTTGTTAAACAGAAACAAATCAATCTCTTAATAACTTACCCACCTGCACTATTACCCATCACTCCTAATTGCAGAAGATTAAGCCACCTAAAACGTAGATCTAATCACATCTCTCCCCTTCTCTACATCCTCCAATGCATTTTTAAAATGAATTTCGTTATGAGACCATTGTTTTGAGAAATCTCTTTCTTAAGTACATATAGTAAATTCTTCCATTCATTATTAACTAGCATACATGTAATTTAATACTTATGATTACCCTGTAAGATAAATAGTAATACTCTCCCCATTTAACAGGTAAGAAAAAGCTTTAGAGAGCTTTACTACTTTTTCCAGTGTCAGTTACCTGGTAAGTATTTTATCTATCTGATTCCAGGAATGCTGCTATTTATACCACATTTGATGTGATTTTCCTGGTATTCAAAGACTTCCATAGTACAGTCCCTAGTCTATCTTTTCAGTATTACTCTTCTGCTATAGCCAGAAATTGCTATTAAATCTTAGAAGTATATCCTTCCAGGGACTTGGAGGTAGCATGGTAGTTGAGGGAATGGACTTCCACATGCTCAACCACGG
>NW_006192204.1:0-793 GCF_000334495.1 Tupaia belangeri chinensis | reverse complement strand
TGATGTTATGATGCTGTGTTAGAGCCCACATATTGCACTCCTCTGCATGCTCAAAAACATGAAGGTGCATGCTGAGGGGGTTAGGGTGCTCAGGCAGAGTTTTACCTTCACTCTTTCTGACAGAGCAAGGGACCACTGCATTTTGGTCTTCCCTGCCTACTGAGATTGACTCATTAGTTTCTGTAAACATCACATACCTATAGGACAATGATCAAACTCGTTCAAATGGCAAACACCTGGGAGTCTTGGCATTCTCTGAAGAGCATCAGAAGTGTAGTAGAGACTAAGTAGATGCTCATCAGTCCTGATCCCTTCATCCAGCAGCCTTAGCCTCCCTTGGGTTCACCTGGAGCCTTATGATTATTTCTGGCTAATGGAATATGAATTCAAGTGATAACTTTCCCTTCCAAGCCTGACCCTCTTAATTTCCATGGTGATCCCTAGCTTGCTTGCTCTCTTTGCATGTTGAACAGGCAGATGAGGAACTTCCATGGAGGATTTGAAGGTAGGGCATGGTAGAACCACAGCTTGAAGAAACCTGGAAGTCACTGAGGTGGTGTGTGGGATGCTGCTCATATTACTCCTTCACCAAACAGTGAAATGAGGGCAAAGTGTACTTTCATTGGTCAAGCTTATAAATTTCTGATACTGTTTGCTCCCATTAGTTAGCCTAATACAAATAATGATATCTGAATTCACCCCAAGGCTCAGAATAATTTTACTAAAAATAACTTGTCTGAGAAAAAAAATTTAAAAGTTCTAAATCTGAGACCAGCAGATGGCATAATGGTTA
>NW_006192203.1:0-793 GCF_000334495.1 Tupaia belangeri chinensis | reverse complement strand
GACCCGTGGCTATGGGAGCCAATGTCACACACATGGAGCTATGCAGAGAGCTGGGGAGACCTTGAACCCAAAGACGAGATGCAGATGAGGGTTCGTACTCTCACAGGGCAGGGAAGATGAGCCACGCCTACCGAGTGACACACCCAGTACGCTGCAGGCCAACCCAGAGTGAGCCACAGAAGGGCCCAGGGCCTGGTTACCAGCTCAGTGCCCACTCCATCCACTCCCCGTCCAGCCACCCTCTCCTCCGGGCAGTCTAGGGCCTGTAGGGTCCCTTCCAGAACCGCCCAGGTCCCTGCTTCCCCCAGAGGCTCAGCAATATTACCAAGTGTGTGGGAACAGTGTCCCCCACCAGGCTTTACTCTGCTCCGCGAACTAAATGAGGAATGAGAAAAGTTCCCACTGACCCTGGGGGGGAGTGGGGGGGTCCTGACTTCCCCAAAGCCACAGTGACCCCTGGGAGAAAGAAGACCCAGGGTGCTGTGCCTTCCCATGCTCCTCCGCCACGCCCTCCCGGGTGATGCCTGCAGCTTGGCACACCGCCACGATGCCTAAGTGTCTTGTGGGTTCCGCAGCACGGGGGATGACAGGCTCTCCTCACTCTGGCTTTTCGTGGGGAGCTACAGATGAAGGCAGCCTTGGGAGTGAGAGGGCTAGGTTAGCCTGCAGCGTCTGCGCACGTCCCGAGCAGCTGGAGGGGCTTCCTAGAGAAGGGCGTGACAGAGTCTGCAGCTGACTCTGGGCGCTACAGCTGTGGCAGATGACAGATCGTGACGTCCGCCCCGGGACCGGT
>NW_006192202.1:0-793 GCF_000334495.1 Tupaia belangeri chinensis | reverse complement strand
TTTTTTTTCTATAGGAATCATTATAGAGCCTTTGGGTGTATATCCTTAAGCTCTGATGCAAGTGGAGTCAGAGCGCTGCCTCTTGGGAAGGCTGGCTTAGTCTAAGGTTGTGCATTCCATTTTAAATCATAATTCCCTGCTGGGAATGGGTGGAAACAAACTAGATTGCAGAGAGCTATTGACAAAGACGTTGGGAAGACATCGTTTATCTTAGTGGAGGCTAATATTTACTCACCCATTCATTTGTCCATTCAGTACAAATTTTCTAAAGTTGTTTTTGGCACCCGATGTGTGCACAGCATAGGACTAGCCATGTGAACATAAATAATGATTTATTTAGCTTACAAATTCAAAAAGACCTACATGTGTAGTGAACAATGCACTGCGTGAGAAAGAACTGAGTTAGGAGTATGTCTGGATGGCCCAGCTGGGAAGCTGAAGCAGGAGGATCATGACAAAGCAACATCCTGCCTTAAAAAAAGAGAAATAAAAAGGAAAAATAAGAGTGTGTCTTAGGGTCATGTAATGTGTAACCCATAATCAGACCCCTGTTCTGCCTATTTAATCTTATTTTCACTGGACTGTTGTTCTTCCAGTTTTGCTAAGAGGTGCTCCAGGGAGGGTGCCCTGGGACCTAGGGAGGGTTGTGGAAAGGCTACACACCCAGCAGGGCTTCGATCTTTCAATACTCTCCCATCTTCACCTTCTTTTACATATGGTGCTCCTTCATCTGATTGTACTGGACGGGTTAGTGATAAGGACATTATTAAAGCTCTGGGTAAACCATTCCTTC
>NW_006192201.1:0-793 GCF_000334495.1 Tupaia belangeri chinensis | reverse complement strand
GCCATTATGCTAACTGCTGATCCCAATATACAGAATCTTATGACAATTATGCTTATGCATGTACTATTTTTCATTTGATAGAAGCCATTATTGCTTTTCTCTACTGGTGTTAGAGTGGCAGAAACTGACTGTAAACAATTAAATGATCTCTGATCTCAGGAACTCTGAGTAAAAAGTAGGAGCATGTTTTGTCCATGAGGCCAGGGTGAAACGCAGACTGGAATATTTACCATATTTTACATTGAAGGAGGACAAACATTGTATTCTGCCTCCACTCCTAAGTCCAGAAAAGTGTCTGGGATACTTATGCACCATGTTTTGTAATCCCAGAACTTTCAACTCCTGAACTTGTGAAAGTCATAATATGGACACATATTGCTAATCTGACCTTGCAAATGGGTATCACATCCATAACATTTATTGTAAGCATAACGTTATATAACTAAATATATGTTTATGTTACTTTTTCAATGAGTACCAAGTGTTATGTAGCATGATATGCCATACTTGTTCAGTTATTTTTGACCATTTCAATTGTGACTCATTTTGTGTGAGCATAAGCAATATACAAATATTGAATCTTTATAAACAAAATTTGCATATTTTTCTTAGTTAGATAATTGACCAAAATGGCTAAGAGATGTGTTTGGAGCCAGTGCATGGTGTAGTGGTTAAATCAGCTAAATCCCACATGACTGACTGTGTGCTGAGTCCTGGACATATTGGCTTGAGAAACACGGTGGGCACATGTGCATGAATGATCAAAATCCCAAAAGGAGGGAGAAAATGAGGA
>NW_006192200.1:0-793 GCF_000334495.1 Tupaia belangeri chinensis | reverse complement strand
TCTGAGGTGTGGCACAAGTGAGGTACTGGCTTGTCGGGGATCTCTCCTACAGTAAGTTTGATCTATTCACCTGTGTGTACTCTGGTATGCTTTATGAGTCAGAAAAGGGTAGGTTATACTCAGGGGCCTGAGGATTGTTAGAAATGCAAAGCTTATCCCAGAAGCCATGGGGTTGTAACCAGCTGTGGGCTTGGTGGCTCCTGTGGCCTTGCTCAGCAGCCTCCAGGTGCGCCTCTACGGCCCAGGCCTTTTCAAGAGCATTTGGTAAAGCCGTTTCTGGTCTGGCCCAAGGCAGCAGTGTTAGTAGAAAGGATCTAACTTTCATCTGATGTGGAGATAAGGTCTTCCTGTGGTATTGGGGAGATTTAAGTGATGGAAGCGGAGCACCTGGCTTGAGCTGTTCATAAAACCAGATCCCTCACCACAAACCTGCAGATGATGGTGCTGAAGAGCCTGAAGTTTTCTTCATCCTAAGATGTGTTAAAAATAACCATATTGATGTTCTGCCAACTATTAATATATCACACCTCCCTGGCAGTGATTTCCTCTCATCTTCCTTCAGGGCTTAAGGGGAAGGGGGGGAGGGCAGGATATGCATTCAAGTCAGCCTTGAGGTTCTCACTGATGTCCACTGACCACAGCCTCTGAAAACATGGGCAAACTGCCAGCAAACTGGCATAACCTACAAAAGTACCTGTGACAGGCCTGGTCCCTTGCAAGGCCTCTTTTCTATTGTCAGATCCCAGATATAGTCTCCCACTAGTCCCACTGAACTGTTTTTTTTTTTTTTTAG
>NW_006192199.1:0-793 GCF_000334495.1 Tupaia belangeri chinensis | reverse complement strand
AAAAAAAAAAAAACATGTAAATGCAAAATTAGGAGTTGACATTTGATATAAAACTATTTTTAGTTTAACTACTGGTCTTTCTATGCATGTTTAGAAAACAGACTATGGTAACATAGTGAACAGTAGTTTGAACCTCAACTGCATTATTTCTCACTCTAATTTTATCATCAAGCCCCAATTCTGTTACCATTTGTTGCTGGCAGAACTAATTTGCTCAGTAGTTAACTTCTGACAACTTACCATATAATGTATACCAGAGTTTAGTCTTCATTTTAGAAGAACTCCCCTACAATTCCAAAACTCTTGCTCTTCGGCAAATTTTTCACTTTTAGAACCAAGGCAGCACTTCCCTTCCCAAGACTTTCAACCCATTTAGTTTCAGTTTATCACAATAGGTCATTTTCCATTTCTTGCCTCCGCTTTGGTTCACTGAAATGGAATCAATCCACAAGTCCTTCCTTTTCGATGGCAAGAAATAGGCCAGGAGATTTTAAGAAATGCCAAGTGTTCTATCTGTGCCATTGCTCTACTTTACTAGTACAGGTGCCACTGGTGAACTCTGTGACCACTCAAAAGTTGGCTATGAAACATTTTTGTGACTCATGTATTTCCTCTTAAAGGTCAACAGGAGAAATAAAATTGATTCCAGGATACAAAATCATTTGATTAGAAGAATAAAAATATAGAATTTAGAATATAAAATCCCTAATAAATTAAAATTTTAATTGGAATGTAAATTATTCAAAGAAACAAACACAAGATGCATCTCTTAAGTTTTAAAGGTTGACTCTAA
>NW_006192198.1:0-793 GCF_000334495.1 Tupaia belangeri chinensis | reverse complement strand
CAAGATCCCAAGAAGAGAATGGAGAAGGAACGGCAGCACGGCCATTCTTCTTGGGCGGTGATTTTTTAACTTTCCTTCTCTCTTTCTCTCTGGAGAGCACCCACACCCCATAGGAACAATCTCTCTTAAAAAGAAAAACAAAAACAAGTGCCCTTTCTCATGGCCCTGAGTGCTCTGGGTAGACCGGGTCCTCAGGCCACTCCTGGGGGAATGCCCATCCTCCACCAGCTCAGGCCAGCTCTTCCTGATCATGGGTCGGACCCATCCCTACTCCCCTCGCCTGGTTTACGGTGCACCCAGCAAACCCCCGAGGCTCCCCAGGCTTCCCTCCTGCGTGGCACCGACCACTCAGCTCACTCGGGTGGGGTCTGGGGCCCTCACAGGTGGGAGCTTCCCAGGGGCACAACCACGTCTGGCGCAGCCTGGCTTCCCAGGGCTGGGCACAGAGTGGGGCTGAGGAAACGCCTGGCACATGATGAGCCCGGAAGAGCAGCGACACTGACTGTTGTCAGAACAGCAGGGGTACGGAGACCGTCATTACAGTGACACCGACAGCAGGGGGCACCGCAACGGCGAGCCTGTGGGCCTCTGCTCTGAGATGGTGCCTCTCCCTGTCGCAGTCCTCCAGGTCGGGGCTACGGTCATGTGTCACCACACCCAGCTCTTTCTAGGCAAGGGCTCACCGTGCTTGTTGCCCGGGCCAGGCTTGAGTTCGCAGTCCTGCGTCACCCTCCCTGAGCCGCAGGAGTGACAGGCGCACACTGTAGTGCCCAGCCTTTACGCTGGACTGGGG
>NW_006192197.1:0-793 GCF_000334495.1 Tupaia belangeri chinensis | reverse complement strand
GAGCTCTTGCTGCCTCAGTTACCACACCGTGGGCTGGCCTGCCGTTTATTTGTTACCTCAGACCCAATTTTGTCTTGCTTTGTGGTACTGAGCAGTCGGGCTGCTGGTTGCGGCATTTACACCTCTGTGCAGGCTCCCACGTGCCCTCCAGCAAGTCTCCACCTGTTCCTGTGACAGCCACTCCCTTTTTCTCAGAGGTCCGTTTCCAGCTTGAATTGAAAGGGAGAAGGGCTCCTTTGAGGTTTTGTCCCCCATGGGGTTTTTTAAATTTGTTTCAGAGGGAGGAAGTGAGAAATCGCTGGCCATGGCACAGTCCCTTGCTCTTCATTCTCCTCCCATGATTCCATCCTGTCTCCTCCATTCTCCCATCAGGGTCTCGGCAAGCAAGCACGTGCCTCCAGGTGCGGGACTCAAATCTGAATCAGCCACGTGGGATCCCGCGCCTCAACCACAGGCCACCTTCTGGCATTCCCACCAACCCTTTTGAAGTGATAGGGTCTTCCTATGTCGCATGTGGCCCAGGCTGGCCTTGGACTTGCGTTCCTCCTGCCACCACCTCAGGCCCCCAGTAGCTAGGGTTACAGGACCAGCTCCCTCAGTCCTAATGGCTGAAGTTGCTTCCTGCAATTGCTGCTTCTCTAACTTTTAGAGGCCCCTCCTTCCCCTTGGCTTTTACAATTTAACAATTCTTTCTCTGTTCTTAGTGGCCAGAGGACTGGCTCTGGGCGTGCCAAAGAGAGGGACAAGGCAACATCCAAGGGGCGTGGTCATGCTTCAATCCCTTCTCCATTTC
>NW_006192196.1:0-793 GCF_000334495.1 Tupaia belangeri chinensis | reverse complement strand
CATAGCCATCATGCTAACTGCTGGTCCCAGGCCTAATGATTTTAAAACTTTTTCAACATTTCAGGCACTCTCTTCTGACCACTTACCAAATCAGTTTTGTGCTTGGGCGGATTCTCTTATGGCGTTTGTTGCAGATAAGTGTTGGAGATCCTGCATCCTCCACTAGACTGAATTTTCATATGATTTCTGTGATCCGTTCTGATCCTACTGTGGACATCAATAAGGGTTTGCTGATTTGTCTTGCCAAAGCTCCTGTGTTTTTATCTGTAAAACACAAACTAATTTGTAGCAGGAAAGCATAAAAGCATTCTTAGGAGCACAAGGCCAGGCTGAGATCAACGTTTTCTTAAAAAAAATAAATCCATATCAAATGATTGAATTCTTATAACTGAAGTTCATCCTGTTAGTAGTTCTGAGAGTGCCCCAGAAAGTGGGTCTTTAGTCTCTTTTTACTCCCTAATTCTACTCTGATTACATAATTCACATAATTAGTAAAGATTTGTGGGCTGTGTCTATTTGTCTATATCCTGTATGCGATACTGTTTTATAGTTTTGCAAGGTATTACCATTGGGTGGAAACGTGTGGAAACTATAGATCATCTATATCTTCTTAGACTTGGATATAAATCTGTAAGAATCTCAATAAAAATCTTGCTTCAAAAGAAATAAAAAAATAGTTAAATAAATAAATAAATAAAAGTACTGAAAATGTGGAAAAGCCAACCCGTAGCCTAGTGGTTAAGGAAGTCAGGTCCCTCGTAGATAACTATATGGTTCAAATTCTAGCCTAGCA
>NW_006192195.1:0-793 GCF_000334495.1 Tupaia belangeri chinensis | reverse complement strand
AATTTGACCAGAGAAAGAGGGAATGTGAGAACGTGAGAAAGCAAGTCGCTATGTCCAGGACGCAAACCATGGTCAACCATGGACTTGAACCACCCTAAGCACCATTCCACCTGCCGGCCCACCAGTGATCTTATGGTTACACCCATTGTGCCAAAGCAAGATGAGCTCCATCTTGCTTGCTAATCCTCCATGTTGACCACTGTGTTGCCTCAATTGTCTGGGCCACACTGCAGTATTAGTCGGAACCATTCCTGGACCCTCCTCCCCCATCCAGTAAATATAACCATTATCTCGAGCTTTGAAAACGGCAAGTTCCTGCTCGTTGATCAAAATAAGTTAGAGCCACAAACCCCTGAGCACATGCCACAGCCTAAACTCTGCAGAAACTGCACAGACCCCTGCCTATAAATAAGAACCCTGTCCCACATATGTGCTGACCGAGACCCATCTTGCTGTCACCCGAGATGCTACTTCCCTACATACATCCCCTGAATGAATCTTAGCTCATCATCTGGTATTCGTCTGCCGCCTTCTTTGGCCTCTCAGCTCCTTTGGTCCCACCTCGAAACACCTGTTTTACACCTTTCTCTTCCTTCTTGTCCTTTCTGCAACACTTGACCCTGTGGAGCCCTTCATTATCATCAAGCTCTCCTGCTCCTTTGCTTTTCCTCTTAATCTTCCTGCTACTCCTCCGTGGTCCCCTTTGAGTTTTGCCCATCCTTAAAATGTTGGGCCAAGGTTCAACAGGTGACATAGAGGTTGAGGTGGCTCTATCCCACATGGCCAACTCTAT
>NW_006192194.1:0-793 GCF_000334495.1 Tupaia belangeri chinensis | reverse complement strand
TTGTGCCCTTGGTAACATTGGGGATACACCTTCAGGAGGGCACCTTCGTGTATTTGCGATACGCTGCTCTGTAGGACAGGGTTTGGCTTCTCAAGAGTTGCCTGTCCCTCTGCTCATTCTGCGCCTCCCAGTTAACTAACTGCACCTGCTGGACTTTGTTGGGTTCTTAATCTGCCGGTTGGGTTCCAGGGCATATTTCCTCAGCAGGGATAGAGAGGGGACAGGTTCCACTTAACCCTTTGACATTGTAAGTATGCATTTGCCGCCTTCCTTACTGGCCATGGTTCCTTCTGCCGCTTACAGATAAACCGAGTCCAGCACCTGACTGCCATGTCTGGCTGGGAACCCTGGCAAGCCCTGCGCGGCGGCGCGGAGCACTCAGGGCAGATAATCCGTGGCGAGGCTCGCAGGGCCGGCACTGAGCAAGGCCAGTTTCCGGGTATTTAGCCAGTGTGTGCCCGCCGCCCGCTTCCTCCACCGGCCCGGGCACTGCTGTCCGGCCGAGCCCGTCTCCACGCCTCAACGCACGTCCCTCCCGCCCCGCTCAGCGACTGTCGCGGGAGGCGGCGGCTCGGCGGGCTCTGGGGCGCCTGCGCGCTCGCTCCCTATCGCTCTCGATTGCGCCATGGACACGCGGTTTCACGTTGCTCCAAGGTCTTCCTTTACTGCAATAGTCTTTGGAGCGATCTCTGAGCCGAGGCCGGGAGGCAGGGCGGAGAGGGAGAAGGAGCAAGAGGAAAGTCCTTGCAACCGCTCCAGAGCCCCAGCTACGCCGCAGAGCAGGGAGGCCAGA
>NW_006192193.1:0-792 GCF_000334495.1 Tupaia belangeri chinensis | reverse complement strand
AACCCTCAGGTCATCCATGTGGCTACGCTGCCCTACGAGCTCCAGATACACCTGCCAGATACCTTCTCCACATGCACCTCCTGCAGACACTTCAGCTATGCAACTCCAAATCATAATCTGGACCTGTGGACTCTTTTCCAAAAGTCCTTAAACATTGGATCCTTGGCAGCTACAGTAGTCCTTGCACTGAGGAGGAACTTGGCATTGTTCACTGTCACTCCCTGCTCAGACCTGCGAGGAGGCTGACCTCAGGTGGTGCATGCAGTGCTGCACCTGCTCTTCCCTCTGGCTGACCCACCTCCTGTCTTATAGTCCTTGGCCTCCACAGGCCGCTGCTTGGTATCCCCTGTAGCAATTCTGTCCTGTCTTTGCATGTAGCCAGTTCCTCCCATCTGTACATCCCATGCTAGTGACCACCTTTCCCTCCAATGCTCCAGGACTCCCACATGCTCACTGATTTCAATGTAGCATGTATGTGTCTCCTTCCTAAACTGGAGCCTCAGAGCCAGGGGATGCTGTCTCCATCCATGCTGCTCAGCACCTGGCATAGTACCAGCCAGGGCACGGGACAAGCCCCCAGTGAATGTCCCAATTAGGAGATTAAATGGATATGTTTCTGAACAGCGAGACTGGGTAGAAAGATGGCCAATGGAATGAGATTTATTTATAATAGTCTCTTAACACTTAGTTCACAGGGATGTAAGGTAAAGTGTGTCCCTGGAAACACCCTTTGTTAGGAAGTAGCAGAAATGCCATGCTTTTAGAACACCTTGGATTTATGAACTCTGAATG
>NW_006192192.1:0-792 GCF_000334495.1 Tupaia belangeri chinensis | reverse complement strand
AAAAAAGAAAGAAAGAAAGAAAAAGAAATGACAAAACGCTCTCTTAGCATAGTATTTATCGACAGCACACAAACTGTCAACAAACTGCCGAGCAGAAAGAGACCTACGAGCTCGGCCTGGTCCACGCCGGGCGTCTCCTGAGCTCGCACTCCTCCGCTCTGCTCTGACCAGCACATTCTATACCAGTCTCACCACAGTACCTTTAACTTTCAAAGCAGAGGCAGACAGTTTCTCTCCTTCAGGTCTCATTGTTGGAGGCTTGTTATGCACAAGTTTCCACCACCCCGGTTCTCCGAATTCCTGAGCGCCCGAACGGAAGTACATAGGACTTCCGACGCTGAGGCAACCCGCCACTGTGCTCCACCAGGTTGAGGTCTTTTTCCTAAATAAACGATCCAAGAATTTAAAAAGCGTTAGCACTTCAGTCCAGTCATCATGTAGAAAACGCACTCTAGGTGTACCCCCATGCCTGCTGGCCTGTAGTACGCTATGGCACCTCCGCTGTCCAACCACCACCACCATCTATCTTCAGAACTTTTCCTTGTATAAAGCTGAAATTCCAGACCCACTAACGATAACTTCCAATTCTGTCCTTCCTCCAAACACTGATAACCACGACTCTAATTTCGGATTTTCACTGCTCTAAGTACAACACGTGTAGAACCATACAGTACTTATCTTCTTGTGGCTGACTGGCTTATTTCCCCTAGCATAATGTCCTCAAGCTTCACCCACTCTGTAGTATGTGCCAGAATGTTCATCCTTTTTATGACTGAATAACATTGCACTGCC
>NW_006192191.1:0-792 GCF_000334495.1 Tupaia belangeri chinensis | reverse complement strand
AAAAAAAAAAAAAACTACTTGCATACATCAGTACTAATAAAACAGTTTCACCAATGTTTAAAAATTATAGGATGCAGAATGCTAGAGCAAACCAACTTCATGATCACATTAACATAAGCTAAGTTCCATACACTTCAAAATGCAGTGTAAAATCAACACTGCATTATCTAAATGGCTCATATATAAAATGTGTAATTATAATTAAAACCCAAACATACACACTACATTTATCACATTCCCCTATGTTTAATATGCTGAAAGCAATTTAACTTTGAATACAAAAGTTTGGTGAATTTGCTACTGCTCCTTTATGGGCCAATTAACAATGAGACTAATAGACATCACTAAAATTTAATGGCTAACGTTACCTTATGTACATCTATTAAACTAAAGACAGATATGACTTTAAACTAACCCCTTAAGAAGCTGTTTTAGATAGCACTCCTTTACAGAGAGCAAAGTTGTAAATATAAAAGATATACAAAGTACAGTATAAACTACATGAGCTTAAACAGTAGCAAAAACACTGTTGAATTAAAAAAGTCAAAAACATATAAAAATATTAGCCTGAAATGGCAAATTTTCAAACACCAATTTGTGTAAAAATGCTTGAATGCTTAAATAGTGATGGTTTTCCAAAAATATATATTTTTTCTATTTGCAACAGCTTATAAAGGCAAACAAACACCTGCAATTGAGGTAGCAAAGCCAAATTTGCAAACTTTGGATTAAGAAAAATACCCTTCCTTCTTCTATACAATATTAAATGAATTGTAATTGTTTCAAATTTTT
>NW_006192190.1:0-792 GCF_000334495.1 Tupaia belangeri chinensis | reverse complement strand
TTTGTGTTTGTGTTTGTTTTTGTTTTTACTTTGCCTGCTACAGAAACTGAACCTCAGGAAGGTAAATGCCCACAATTACACTGCTATCTAACAGATAGAGGCAATATTGAGTCCAGATTATTTTGCCACAGAATACATGTGTTAAACCACCAAGAAAGACAATAAGGAGAGGGGCCAGGGAATGGCCCAGTGGTAATGCAACTGAACCTGAATGGAAACAATTCTGAGTTTGTATCCTGGGATTTCTGTGAGCATGCTGGATACACATGTGCTTGTCCATAACCTGGCCAGGTGAGACTGGAAGTAGACTGTGGTCTGAGGACCTTGTTCAGTGACTATATCTTTTTTTCTCTGTCTATCTCTCCACCTCTCTCAAGGAAATAATAAATAAATGAGCTTTTTAAAAAGAAAATAAGAAAGGGAAGAAAAGAAAAAAGAAAGGAGGCTACACTGAGAGAAATGGTTCATCTAAGGATGTTAAGGTACAGCAATATTGTGCTGCAAAAAGAAGAGACCATCTTTAAGCAGCTAGTGGGAAGCACAAACTTGCTGAGATTCTGGCACTAGAGGCACAGAGAACACAAAGTACACAGCCGCCCCATAACAAAAAGTGGACTAGAAACAAAAACGTTGATCAGAAACCAAAGCCAGTCTGCTGGTCGCCAGCAAACTATTATAGATATGAGCAAGGTAAAAACTGATGTGAGGAGGCTGTAGTTGCCTTTGTATGGTTCAGCGTTCTTCTTACTCCCTGTCTTCCTGTCTTCCAGGCATTTTCTTTTCTTTTCTTTT
>NW_006192189.1:0-792 GCF_000334495.1 Tupaia belangeri chinensis | reverse complement strand
AGTCCAGAGATGTGACCATTATGCCATCTGTTGATCTCACCTAGCACCGTGAAGGATGTGTTTTGTATGTTTATTGAGTGCTATTTCAGATATTGTTACATGAATTACCATTTTGAATTCTCACAAGAGCCCGCGAGACATTCTTACTTAACTTACAGAGAAAGAAACAGACACACGGAGGGAAGGAGCTTTCCCTGAGCTCCTGTGCGGCTGAGACTCAGTGCTGGCTCTGGGCCCAGCCTTAGGCCTCAGGGTCTCCTGCCTTCGTCATGCGTGTTGTCCAAACCCTGCGCTTTGTCATGTCACTGGGAATGCCAGAGAGTGTCTCCAACTCCCAGCAAGACTGAGGTGTTTGTTGGAAGTGAGTCACCAGGCCCAGCTCACAGGCAGCAGAGCGAGACAATGAAAGGAACGCTAGCACTGGAAGGGTGGAAATGTCCACCACGGCCTTCCAGAAAGAGGAAACATTAGTAAAAGCAGGCCACTCCCTCAGTCTCTCTCCTCGCGTGGAAATGGCTGTCAGGTCGTGACAGCCGTGGCTCCATCTGGTGCTCCTCTCAATTGTTGTGAGAGGGGCGCGAAGGCTGCTGTGCCCAGCCCAGTCACCTGATTCTGCAGGACCCAGCTCCTGTGTCTGACTGCGCTGTGCGCCTCTCTGGCTTCCTGGGCACGTTCGTTAGAAAAGGCCCTGGAGGCAGCTGTGGAGGACTCTGCAGACCTGGGCAGGGCCAACATAATGTTAGGATACAGGCATGGGGCTTTGGATGCCAGCACGGGTCCTGGCATTTTCCT
>NW_006192188.1:0-792 GCF_000334495.1 Tupaia belangeri chinensis | reverse complement strand
GAGGAGCACCCGCCTGAGGAGCACCCGCCTGCAGAGTGGACGTATGAAGTTAATGGCACTTCCCCACCGAGCTCCCGCAGCAGCTGGAGGTCAGTTCCTGGGGAAATAACCCCAAGGCACAGCAGAGCTTGCAGGCGGAGGAGGGGGCTGGGGCTTCGGTGCAAAGCCAGTTCCTGAGGTACCTGTTCCCCATCCTCGCCAAAGCTTGAGCAGCCAGGTGAGCCCTCCCCACCCCCACTGAGGAGCACCGTGCCTGGGAGAGCGGGGAAGGTCAGGGTCCCGCAGGCTGTTCTCCCAGGATGCACCCTGAGAGGCCTTTCTAGCTGGCCTGGCCAGACTGTCTGTCTTGATGGTTACACAACAGCAAGGGGGATCTTCTGTAAGTTCCTAGGACTGCTCTGACTTGAAGGGAGGTGACATGGAGGGGAGAAGGGGTCTCTCTGTGCCCCTGGGAAAGGCAAAGGTGGAACCCCTGGGGAGACAGTGCTCAGAGAGGGCCCAGTGCCTTACCGTGGCAGCTCGTGCGGAGAGGGGTCTGGAAGGCTCATCGCCCGAAACATCACCTGCTTTTCAAGGTCAAGGACGGTATGGTCCACACACCCTTCCATGTTTCGTGGCCCCTCCGCCCCTCCACTGTCTGGCTGTCTGTCCAGCCATGCATTCATGCACTTGTCTGACCATCCCTCCACCCCCATCTGTCCATTTATGCACTTGTCTGTCTACCTGTCCACCTACCGTCCGACTGTCTGTCTGTCCATCCATCCATTCACGCCCTTGTCCGTCCACCCCTCC
>NW_006192187.1:0-792 GCF_000334495.1 Tupaia belangeri chinensis | reverse complement strand
TTGTACTGCTGCTTCATGTCAAGTCCCCTGAGGTTAAGGACTTCTTCTGTTTATGTATCTAGAGCCTTGGACCATGGTAAATACTTACTAAATACTTGCTTATTCAAAGAGTGAGTTCATAATGTCTTTGGAATCTGTAAGTAAATAATAGAAACTTGCATTTGCCTGATTTCTTACAGTTGAACAAATACATTTACAAGCATGATTTTATCTCATCACTGTGCCTGTGGTACCTGCAGGGAATACAACAGTCCTGTTTTAGGGATGACAGCATTTGTCCCAAAAAGTGCAGGGTGTCCAAACAATACTCCCATAGAAATTGTCTTCCTGGTTTTTGTTTCCTTTTTCTTTTTTTTAATGATTATTTACCTTTGGAGATGTTTTAGGTGATTTTGCTGACGTCATAATGCATCAGATTTCTGTAACTCATTTCAGCGTCTCAGTGACTTTATCCAGCCAGTGAGTAAATTCTATCATTCCTTGTGAACTTGGAGAAATAGTGACCATGAAATTCCATCCATGGTGTAATCCCTGAAAGATCTGTGGGGTCAGATGAGCCTCAGGAGCAAATGGCACCTGTGTTGGATATTCTTTATAGGCCACTTGCCCAAATTTATTCTCTACTTTGTTTGGTCTGTTCTATGTCCTGAGATGCTGGTGTCCAGTTGGGTTAGACCAATGGGCAACACCAGTGGGACATAAAAGGGTGAATGGGAGCAGACAGAGAGTAGACGCTCATCTGCCTGTCCTAGGTCTGCAGTGGCTGCATCCTCCAGGAAAGCACCCTTTGTC
>NW_006192186.1:0-792 GCF_000334495.1 Tupaia belangeri chinensis | reverse complement strand
CATTGTTTTTTACCTCTCTGTACCTGCAGCATCAAGCCCTGAGCCTGGCCAATATTAGCGACTCAGCATGACTTTGCGTGAATTGAAATGAACCCAAGGATGGGACTGGACATATGATGGGTACATGTTGATCAGTAGGAACCCAGATGGGAAGACTAACACAGACCTGCCTGTGAAGCACAAGCCACAGAAGAAGACTCTCAGAGAGCAGCAGGGCCACTCTGAAAACCACAGGGAGATGAAGTACAGAAACCAGACTTCACTTGCTGCATGAGTTTGCCAAGAGCTGCCCCTACATGAAACAGCCAGAAATAATTTCAAGACCACATAAGTGCTGAGTTTTCAGTGGTGGCAGATCCCCGCTGACATCCCACCCGAGGATGTTTGATTGCTCCCCCATATTCCAAACCAGATGTCTTTGGATGGCAATCGACTTTCTCTCACCTCGGGGTGGCCAGAGGGGAAGTTGGATTAAAGGTAGGTGGGCAACAAGGTGAGGGTCTTAAAAATTATATTCCATGACTGATTGCCTGAGATTATGGATGAGGTGTGACTATAAAGTAATGAGAACCATTTTCATGTGTGACTTGTCTTATGTTTTAATCGCACCTCATATATGGAATGTGTGTCATTTTGTACAATGTTCGAAAATGACTACAAGCGATGGTGTTTGGCAGGAAATGTTAAAATTGTTACTCGGTGATCTTTTGCAAAGTAACTCTACTCTGGTTTCTTTTCAGGGCATGTATGTAATTACAAGACCATGAAGAGACTTTTCTTATGAGAATATGT
>NW_006192185.1:0-792 GCF_000334495.1 Tupaia belangeri chinensis | reverse complement strand
CAAACAGCTTTATCATTACCTGTGATGAACTTCCTCAGGACAAAAGGATTGGCCTTTCCTATCCCAATCTCCATAAATGACCAAGAATCTTGTGTTCTATGAAGTACCAAGGATATCTTGGGTTGGTAGTTCACAAAACCCAAGACAAGATGATTGAACAAATGGTGGGTGATCATGTCGAAGATGAGCTTGAGAAACCAGAATGCTGTCTTTCAGAGCATTCCCGGCCATCTAAAACAATGAGAATAGGGGACATTTCAAAGACAGAGATGGACCATTACCCAGAGTGAGTGGTAAAGTGTGCCACTGCTTGCTTTCTTCCACCAATATTGAACCTTCTTTTGCATCAGTTCTGTTTGTCCAAAGAGGTTCTTGGAGTCATCTTCCTGCTGCATTTTGATCTCGTGGTAGAAATACTCCTATATTTTGCACGACAGAGCACATTCAAGAAACCAAACGCCCCATGAAGACTGGGATCACCTCTCAGACCCAGCTTAACAGAACAGTAAAAGAGGTGGAACAGAAGAAGGTGCAGCAGAGGCAGCTTACAATGAGCTTCCAGAAAATTCAGAAAAAGATTACACAGTTCAAGAATAAATGCAGAACTTCCAAGAAAGAATGTTCCAGGTAAGTGACAGTCCATTGATATATATGAGGGGGCCTCATTTTCAGGAGAACAAAGGATACCAGCAAGACATCCGATGTCCTAGCTTGGAAACCTGTTTCCACTCTGCTGTTCCTGATTTATGAACTACTGTGAGCAGATAGAAAGACTTCCATGGGAATGTCTTT
>NW_006192184.1:0-792 GCF_000334495.1 Tupaia belangeri chinensis | reverse complement strand
ATCATGACTTTTCTGACGACCCAGTACATTGCCTTAGAGCATTCGGGGTTGAATTATTGGTGTATGCAATTGCTAGTGCTCAAATCCAGACATTGGGCTGATCACTTACAGGTGAGCCTGGGTATTCACTAAACCAGTGTGTTTCACACTTTAGTATGTGTTTTCACGACTCAGAGGATCTCCCTAAAATGGGCTCTGATTTGGGCCACTGGGGTAGCACCCCAGATCTTGTGTGTCTGCCAAGATCCCTGTGCTGGTTCTGGCCTTGACACTGGTCTATGGACTGCCCATTGAGTATCTTGCATGTGGAGTTTCTTTGACTGAGCTGTGAAGTCTCTGCTCTTCTCCTGGACATGTGCAGGCATGGGGAGGAGCAGGCCTTTCCTGCAGAGGCTCATGGCAACCACTGGGCTCTCTGAGTAACACTGAGGGACTCTTGGCCTCTATGCCAGGTCTGGGCTTTGTGTCCTCAGTGGCTGCAGTTGGGACCATGCCCTGCTTGCTCTCCTGAGCAGGGAAAGTGAAGAACTGCTGACTGGGCAGGAAGGAGCCTGCTCCAGCTGAGACCAGTCCCTCTCTGAGGATGTCCTTGGTGGGGAGAGGCCAGAGCCATGTCTTCCCTGCTCAGCACCTGGGAGGCCCAACTCCTAAAGGTGGTAGATGGGCCCCAAGTACAGCCAACAGCAAATAAGACAGAGTTTGCTGCCAGAGGCAGAAACAGCCACCTCTGAACTCACGTGACCATTGTCTGAGACAGAGAACATGCTCGCCTCACTAGGTGCCAAGAACACA
>NW_006192183.1:0-792 GCF_000334495.1 Tupaia belangeri chinensis | reverse complement strand
CACATGCACCCAATGTGTTTCTCAAGCTGCTGTGTCCGGGACTCAAACCACACAGCCAGTTATGTGGGATCCATCTGCCTTAACCACCTGGCCACAAAGCCAGCCCTGCCATAGCTTTGTTGATGGAAAGCTATGGAGATATGGAGCGCCTGATTGCCGTCTCCCTCCCTCAATGATGCTGGGGGCGACATTATTAGCTGAGAGTGCACTGCAGCAGTGGCTGGTGGGAGCTGGTGGAGCAGCAGCAGGTGTGAAAGTGTCTTTTAGCTGGAAATAACATTTTCCTCCTCAAGGCTATTCCCAGGCCCTGCGGGGTGATTTATACGTGTACTGCACTGCCCGCTTGCTATTGATTTTGCATTTCGGTCTCTTTCACTACCTTAATAAAATTAAGAATTTTATCTATCTTGCTATCCAGTCTTTTATTTAACCCCTCTTATAAAGTTTAAAAGCATATCACATACTTTAACTGTCAAAATGTCTAAGCCAGAATTGTGTTCAACACCCATACTTTGCTTCTATATGGAGAGACGAGATTTTTTACTTTTCCTATAAGGCATGTGTGCTTGCTGAAGAGAGTTGGAGGCTGAGACAAAGAAAGGGAAAGTGAGAAAGTACCCCGAAGAGGGGGTAGCCACACTGCCATGCCTTCTCCATTCTCCCCACGAGACTTTGGGTATGCATGCATACATGTCCAGTGTGTTCTTCAAGCTGCTGGGTTCAGGACTTGAACGGCAGTGTTGACCATGGGGATCCATCCTTCTTAACCACCACACCACCTGCTGGCCTGAG
>NW_006192182.1:0-792 GCF_000334495.1 Tupaia belangeri chinensis | reverse complement strand
GTGATTTCTCACTTTCTATTTCTCCAGCAAATGCATGTGCCCTGCAGTAAAAATCTCTAAAAAGCAACAACAAAAATCTCCCAATCATCACTGACAATATAACTGACTAGTTTAGAGTGCCAGATGTTGGTTGAGTTCCATTTAGCATGTTCAGGAATTCCCAGATTTTGTTGTGACTGGTGAGCCCTCTGCTCTTATTGAGTAGAACTCTGTGGTTGCTGAATGCCATGATGTATATCTCTTGGATCTTGGCTTTGGCCTGACATTCAGAAAGCAGAGTGAAATATTGGAGGAGCTGCTACCTAGTAAACTGAGTCTATGGCCCACTTCCTGCAGCAACCATTGAAGGGTGCTGGTGTGTCCACTTGCTGTTGGTTTATTGATGGATCCCTTAAGTTCCTATTTATTAGGAATTTATTTTATTTGACTTCTTTGTTAGAAGTCAATTTTATGTAAATTATATGAAGCAATTTTCAAAATGTTGGCAGCATGGATTGAAGAGAAATGCCAACTCATTAATAAGGAGAGAGATGCTACCAAAAAAAGTGTAGAGATTGAACCATCTTTAGAGATTGTCAGGCTAAATATGGTGTCTTTCTAAATTCTGAGTTTTATAAATAATATAGAAAGGTGAACAGGACCAATTCAGTACTGACAGAATTAACTGTCCTGGTTCCAGAACTGAAGGAAAGGTTAAGAACATACAGGAGGAATCAGCCAGGTATCGTGGCTAAAGTGGCTAGATTCACAGGGCCAATAGTGTGGTTTGAGTCCTAGACTCAGTTGCTTGAA
>NW_006192181.1:0-792 GCF_000334495.1 Tupaia belangeri chinensis | reverse complement strand
CTTAACCACTATGCCACCTGCTGGTTCCCAACATTTCTTTTGAACATAATAAATTACTGTACGGTAGCTTTTTACTTTAAAAGCTTACAACTTTTAATATTTTAATTCTTTTGTAATATCACTTAGTTTGAAGTACAAACATACTATACAGCTATAAAATATTTTCTTTATATCCTTATTATTTAGCTTTTTAAAATTTTAGAATTTATTAATTTATTTTTACTGTTTAAATTTTTTCGTAAAAGCTGAGACACAAACACACTCTTTAGTGTAGGCCTGTATGGGGAGCCTCCCCCTCGCTGTCTCCAGCCTCCACACCTAGTCCCACTGGAAGGGCTGGGATGAGCCAAATACGCCAAGACTGAATCGACATGAGAGTAAGGACGAGAGCAGATGCAGTGAGGCTGCTGCTGGTGTAACCGGGCGCCTATTTCCTAGGGAACTTCACTTTGTTAGTGGAAGGAGTACACTCCCGAATGAGAATACCAAGTGTAATGCAGCGATACGTAGACAGGCCGGCGGCGCGGCCTGGCCGTGCACACTGTCAGTGCACACAAAGCACACGGCCGCTTGCGCTAGGCCTTCTTACGACTGGCACTGCAGGGCCTATGTTCACACGGACGCACCACACACGCCTGAGTGTCAGGGTGCACTAATAAATCGATTCCATTTTTCCACCAACTCTTCGAGTCCTTTGGTATATTCCCTTAATTTTTGCACAATGTGTGTGTGTGTTATGTTGAATTGTGTCGCTCGTACAGAACAGCCGTGCTTGCAGGCCTAGTCACCCCC
>NW_006192180.1:0-792 GCF_000334495.1 Tupaia belangeri chinensis | reverse complement strand
TTAGAACGTTTAATGCATGAGTTGATGCATGTAATGAATTTAGTACAGTGTCCAATACTTAGTGGCACTCCATAATGTCTATCATAGCTAAAGTTGGGCACAGAGCAACCAAAGGTCAGCAAGCCTTTACTGTAAAGAGTTAGAGAGTAAATATTTTAGGCTTAACAGGCTAGATGGTTTCTATACTGACTATTCACTCTGTCATTACAGCATGAAAACAGTCAAAGACAAACAAGTAAACAAATGAATGTGGCTGTTTCCCAATATTTACAAAAGCAGGCACCAGGCTGGATTTGCTTCATGAGCCCTAATTGACCCACTGTGTTCTAGCCTGATAATCTACTCTGTTGATTTATTATATAGAGCAACAATCTAAAGAAGATAGAATCTCAGGGATATTTCTGGACTCAGTTCCCTCCAGGATAGTTTCCTAATTGTCGGTTTGACCCTTGTATGAACTGACAGTGTCATTCCTACCTACATACTCAACCCTGAGTCATTCTGTGATTTGTGTCACTTGTCCACGTCCCCTGCTGATACTGACCATCTTGATTTTCACCATTAACTTGGGGTTCTCAAATACAATGTTCCCTTTACCTGGAGGGCAATTAGTCCATTTTGTGCCTAGAGAAGTTCTACACATCCTTACATCTTGGCTTAAATGGCATTTCTTCAGAAATGCATTGTTATCGCCCTCATTCTAGGCATGTTCCCCTAGTTGAACACTCCCTTATACAGTCTACAATAACAAAACAACATAGTTTTTTAAATTTTCTAGAGGGCACATGTACT
>NW_006192179.1:0-791 GCF_000334495.1 Tupaia belangeri chinensis | reverse complement strand
CTTCTGTATATGTGCAGAATACAATTATTTCTCATAATCTCTACCACTCTCACCAGGTTCAAGTCATCGTAATTGCAATAGCCTTCTATCCTGTCTCCCTGTTTCCGCTCTGATCTCTATAGTCAATTTTTTTTTCAGTCACCCAATTATTCTTTTATATATATTTAAATAATTTTTGTCACCCCTCCCTATAAGTCTCACCTGAGTTTCCCATGTCACTAAAAGCCTAAGTCTTTACAAGGACTTATAAGAGCCTGCACAAACTATTCACTTGCTACCATTGTGCTCTCTTTTCGTACTTCTCTGTCTTTGTTCACTTGGCCCCAGCCACATTAGCCTCCTCACTTTTAGAACACACCAACATCCATCTTCCTTGAAGCCTTTAGTCTTCTTGTCCCTTTGCCAGGACTACTTTGCCTCCTGGTAGCTGCATGCCTTGCTCTTCTATTTTCTTCAAGCCCCTACCTGAATGTCACCCTTCTACCAATAAAGACATTCTAGATCACTGTACTTAAATGGCACCTCCAAAAATTTCTCTCTCTTTACCCAGTTTCTGGTTTGTAGCCCTTTCATCCTTGGACATATTCTATAGTTGTCTGTCAGTTTTTTAATTATCTGATTCTTTTTCACAGAATATAAATTCCAGGAAAGCAGGGACTTTTATGATTGTTGTTGTTGGGATTTGCTGTATCTCTAGAGCCTGGGAAAGCTTAAAATGTTTTCTAAACCAATGGATGAGTAGTTCGAGATTCTCACAATGGGTGAGAGAGGTGATGAAACCATCTCAACAG
>NW_006192178.1:0-791 GCF_000334495.1 Tupaia belangeri chinensis | reverse complement strand
AATGCAACATGACTTTTCTGATGACCCAGTATGATCAACATAAGGAAAACTGCCCTCTACTTAGTGGTATGTGGTTTGTAAAACGGGTTCCTTTACGTTGTCTCATTGGAGTAAAGAGAAAACCCTTTGAGGAGGGAGGAGGTACTACCACTACCTCACTTCTGTGTGAGAAGGCGAAAGCCGAAAGAAAGCCGCACACCTAGCTAATACACATGAGAGCCAAGCCGTGGCCTCTGATCAGGCCTCTGATCACAGACCCTGTTCCTTCCACTATGGGCTGCTGCTTATTTAATCTAATACCAAAGGGCCTGTAGACTCTCCCTGCATGAACCAATCTCGTACTGTGGCAGTGCAACAGAAGTATGTCAGGACATATTTTCTGTTCTTTACAGATTACAGAAAGTGCCTTATAGAATTGTCAGGAGCAATGTTTTATGATGCAATATATATATAATAGTTTAATGTTCACTCTGGGATTTTGTTCAGTAAATCCTGTCACTGGTTTTATAATTTGTTTAGATTATGACAGAATCAGTGAGGAAACAAATGCAACTTGACTAGTTTGGATTCCTTCTGCCCAAATGGTTATCTATGTCTCCAGTGCTCCTCATCCTTCCTCTGTTTCTCTTTGGCTTTTGCTATAAATTACTCTCTCAAGTTTTTAACTAAATGGCATTTGACTAAATAAGCTTTCTCTGTTTACTGTGATACTTTGTTTATTCTCTGCTTAGATGGTAGGTTTTGAAAACTATATTAACTACTTATTTATGATGGGATGTTAGATATTTTTT
>NW_006192177.1:0-791 GCF_000334495.1 Tupaia belangeri chinensis | reverse complement strand
AAAGAAAGAAAAGTGCCCTAGCTTTTAAAAACTGATGAAAAGACAATTTGGAAAGACTGATTTAGAAAGCAAAAATGACAAAATTGAATCAAATTTGAATCAAAATTGAATCAAATCCACAACCATCCAGTGACATTTCAGCAAAAACTCTAAGCATATAATCTGTTTTTAAGCAATCTTACCATAGCACTGAAACAGCCATATTTGAAATAAGAAAAATGTAAATAATCCATCACATATTTTTTGCCTTCAGATTATTAGTTTAACATTTTTTCAGTCTCCTACTCCACCTAACTGAGCAGCAATTTGGGTTATAAAGACACTTATTCTGTCTCAACTTAAAATGACAAATTGGAGGACAGAAGTAAATTAGCATGGTGTATTCTATACTGATATTTTAAAGGTTAACATTATTCATTACTAACCTAATTAGGATAATTGCCTTCTCAGAAATGTAGATTTGAATATACTTTAGTGACAGTTCATTTCCACATAGCTAATGCTGTAGTTGGAGTTAATCAGCAATTCTATAATGCTTTCAAATTCAACCTTCAAGTTCAGACATTATCTCTGGGCAAAATCATTAGTAAAGCTGCAGAGTTTCAACCTGTTTTTCCCAGGGGGTTTTCAACTGACAGTAAGGCCTAGTGGTGAAAGTCTTGACAGGGGAGTTCAAAACTTAGGTCATTGATTCCCAACATACTCATGGATATTGCCCAACGCCCACTTCAGGGAGTCTTGGAATCTACATTTCTATAAGTCACACATGCAGAGAAATTCTGATATGAGAA
>NW_006192176.1:0-791 GCF_000334495.1 Tupaia belangeri chinensis | reverse complement strand
AATGTTAACTCCTCCATGCCCACTGACACAAAAAATGAGTTCTCCTTTTTCTCCAGAGTGCTGCGTTTTCATTCTTCGGCCTCTGTTTTTCCTCAACATTACAGAAAAGATATAGAATAGTGTGTGGGGAACCAGACGTTTTCTCTGACCCACTGGCCATGGTTCAAAGTAATACTAATAGAATTAATATCTGATTGTGCCATATTTCTGCTTAGTTACTCTGAGGTTCCTTCACTGGCCCTTAGTGATTTACAAATACACCCTCAAAATATAATTCATCTTATCTTGCTATAAAAAAAAGAATAGGCTACTTCCTGAATGTCATTATGTTTTCTCTGATAACAGTAACTTTTAGCTTAGTTGGTGACGACATGTATGCACCTCTTAAACTCTACCAGTTCTTGCCTGCCATTGAGGTAGAGCGGGGAGTCTATAACTTCCCAAGAAAACTGGCCATGTCCTAGTCCTAACTCCTTTTAGGAATTCTGCTATACAGGGTTAGGAATAAACTGCACATAACAGTCTGCCTATCAAGTGTATTTCATCTGTTTCATTCTCTAAGAAAAGAGTACTAAGCTTAAATCTTTAATAAAAAGTTATTAAAATCCCAGAAGTTTATCACACCTATCCCTGCTAGTCAAAGTAGCAGGCCAAGTCCAGACCACCCCTTAACTTTTCCCAAGACAACCCCTAGAGAGCAACCTCCTTCCCTGCTCTGAAGGCTTTCTTGCCTCCCTTCCCTCGCCCCGCCTTCGCTCTCTCCCCGCCTTCGACCGGGCCACGCCTTCACC
>NW_006192175.1:0-791 GCF_000334495.1 Tupaia belangeri chinensis | reverse complement strand
TCAAGTCCTGGACCTGGCAGCTTGCTCTCTGTTTTTCACTGGTCAAATTAAAATAATAAAACAATTAAATAAATTAATTCTTTAAAAAAAGAAAGAAAAAAATGACCAAGTGCTCAGGTGGGAGTTCCTGAGTCACTGAATTGCGCTGGTGTCCTCAGCCCACGTGATCTTTGGGGCTTACAAGCCCGGCTCAGATAGAGCAGAGAACAATGTAGCGAGTGCCTCTAATTTAATATTCCTACATTTCCACCACATGGAATTCCCACTAGGACAAATGATACAAATGAATCATTATATTGTTTTTCCCTTTACCCCAGCCGAGCCACTTGGGTCTCTGCTAAGAAATGATGATAAAGTGATGAAAACAAAGCATAACATTATCATGTCATTAAAAAAAAATAAAAGAGTTCCAGGAGGTCCTTTGTTGGACTGGAAGAGCAGGAGCTGCATGTTTAAATGACTTTTTTGTTTTCTCTTCTGGATAATCGCTGAGAGCAATGTAACCAGAATAACCCAGGGCTGTTGCTGAGGTAATTGGTTAGCTTCTGCTGAGGCGTCGAGCTGGTCAGAGAAAGAAGAGTCTCACCAGAAGGCCCAGGACAGCAGGTGCCATCATACTGCTGGGACTTTCTCAGGGATGACAGGGGCATCGTGTTAGGATCTGGTTGTGCAGTCTCCAACCCTACGCTGGGGACAAGGAGCACACCTGTATCCCAGGCACTGTAGATTATAGTGGGAAAGAGAAATGCCTTCTGGGATTTGTCCTTGGGGGATGCGATTTTTCATGCTCT
>NW_006192174.1:0-791 GCF_000334495.1 Tupaia belangeri chinensis | reverse complement strand
CACAGCCTGGTGGGTAAGCCACTAGATGCCACATGGCCGACTGTGCGGTTTAAGTCCCAGACCTGGAGCTTGAGAGGCACAGCAGCCGTGTGCATGCGTGCCCGTAACCCTGAAAGGAGAGAGAAGGGAGTGTGGTGTGATTGACCCCGTGGGGGCTGCTCCCACCCTGCAGACACACGTGCCCTATAGAAAAATGAAAACGACAGGGAAGCTGGAGCCCAGGAGGAAACCAGGTTGCTGAGGCAGGGAGTCTGCAGTGGCCCTGGAGCTGGAGGAGGGTGCACAAGTGAGGGGTATGCACAGGGAAATTGGCAACAGACAACAGGAGAAACCCCAAAACCACGGGCTAGTGGGGGCGTGACCTTATGACATCTGTGCACCTGTCAGCCCAGGCCAGCCGTCCAGGCCCCAGAGAAAGAGCTTTGCCTCCCTCACCACAGCTGCTGTGTGTCTCTGGCCTCGCAGGATTGTGGGGTCTGTCGTCATGGCTCCTGGGCACCCGGAGGTGTGGAATCAGGAAGCAGACTGAGATTCAGAACCGGGAAGCTGGATGGGAAGGGCGGGGGCCTTTCCTCTTGGGTTGGTCCTGGGCTCCCTTGTTGTGGCAGATCCCGGCCGTGGGTAAAGGGGCTGGCGGAGAAGGTACAGCAAGAAGCAGAGACGGGGTTACCGGTGCAGTGGAGAGCTGAGGGCGGCAGAGCCATGCAGGCAGGCTGGCCTGGATGCGGGGTGCGGGTGAGGTATGGTGACAGCCTCCAAGCAACAGAGGGGTACAGAGGGACGGGGTGTCT
>NW_006192173.1:0-791 GCF_000334495.1 Tupaia belangeri chinensis | reverse complement strand
GGACATCATCCATTCAAGGCTTTCATCTGCCTCTGTTCCTCTTTGCCATTGTGCACACCTACGCCAGATGGTGAAGCCTAGAGACACCCCAGCCTCTCCACACTGTCCCCCAGAACACTTGTGGCCTACCAGGGTCACTTCTTGGAGCCTGAGGGAAGGGACAGCTGCCCTGACTATAGATATAGGCCCACTGGCTCTGAACAGACAGGCCTTCTTAACTACAATGGAGCTGGGTGGCAACACTGGGTCTTCAGTACACTGTGAAGAGAAATGTCAACTTCCAAAATTCTAGAATCAGAAGATAGAGCTTTCAGAAGCGAGGAAGAAGTAAAGACATGTTCAGATAAGCCAACCAACCAGCTAAACGGAAGAGGGGATTTATGGACAAGCCTCACTAGAGGAAAATTTGAGAGGAAAAAAAGTCATTTCAAAGATCTAAACTACAAGAAGTAAAGAACATAAATATGCGGTGAGCATAAATCAACTAAATAATTACAACAATGTATCGCAGGCTCAAAAAGATGGAAATAAAATACATTTCGAGCACCTCGTAGCACAACATCGGAACCTACAAAGGGAATTTCAACAGAACCTCAGAGAAATACACAGATATATACCCAATGGGAGATTTTAATCTACTTCTTTCAGTAACATATGAAGTAGATCAATACTCAGTAAGATATAGATTTGTACAATAAAATGAACAAAGTTAAGGAACACATCTGGAACAGTTACCCATAAACTGCAGAACACACATTCTCTGTATATACATGTGTCTATGTATATATATA
>NW_006192172.1:0-791 GCF_000334495.1 Tupaia belangeri chinensis | reverse complement strand
CCCAATTCCTGGCTTGGGATGCACCTCTCTGGTGGATGGGACCTGGCTGGGGAGATGTTCCCGAGGCTGGTGTCTGAGACTGCACTGCAGTTTGGGGGCCTCTCTACGGTTAAGAAACTAGGCGGATGGGTTTCCATGTGCTCAATCCCCTGCTCTCGTGGACACTGGTGGAGAGCAGGAGGTTTGTACTCAAGGCTTGGAGTGCAAGGTGGGCCGAGGGCTCCCCTTCCTGCCTGGAGGTGGTACAGCTCTCTCACTAGAAGAGTCCGCTGAGACAGATGAGCCCCAAATGTACCATCTCTTTTGCCCTCTCCTCCTGCTTTCTCTCCCCTCCCCAGGGACAGAAGGTGAGTGTTTGAGAAGTGAAAGATCCTCTGTGTGAGACCATCTGGCATTGATAGAACCGACCTTTCTTCAGCTGCAGTACAGTTCATTGGCATCGCTATGCCATTGGCTGCAAAGACCCAACTATTGGAAAGCTATTCACAATAAGTGGGGGGAAGTGGAGATACAGGCTTCCAGGGCCTAGATGGGAGGAACCTCTTTCTTCGAGTGAGAAAGAGATTCTACACTGACCTGCTCAGTTTGCAAATGTGGGACAAGCTTCCTTGTGGAAGACAGGAGAGCTGAAGTCATGGCTTCCCAAGTTCTCCTTGATTCTCCTGAAAATGCCCGGGGTGAACAGACAGCCTGAGCAAGAAGTTGGACTAGATGGCCTCCCTCACCCCTGGCAGTGCCAGCGCTCACATATCCCATCATTAAGAATTATTATTATTTTTTTGGAGAGGTTT
>NW_006192171.1:0-791 GCF_000334495.1 Tupaia belangeri chinensis | reverse complement strand
GGCCCATGGCCCTCCATCCTCTTCAAAGCCAGCAGTCACGTCACTTCAACCTCTGCTTCTGTCCTTACGTCTCCTCTGACCCTCCTGCCTCCTTTCCTTTTAGAAGACCCCTGTGATTATATTTAGGGTAATCCAAGATGATCTTTTCATCTCAAGATCCTTAACTTAGTCACACCTGCAAAGTTCCTTTGGCTATGGAAGGAAGCAGATTCATAGGTTCCGGGGACTGGGTCGTGTGCACTTCTGGAAGCCATTATTTTGTTCACCACAATTTTTCCCCCAATATTTTACCTCTTCATTAAGATTGACCAGCATGGAACTTATGTATCTACATGTTTGTTTTATGATTGACCTCCTCTCAAAAGGTTTTTAATTAGGATTTTGAGTTGGAAAAAAATCTTTTTTTCCCTCCACTCCCCTAACCTCTGTACCACCACCATTCGTTTTCCACAAGTTCCCTAATGCTGATTTAGTGTGGCCTTTGTGACTCAGGAGATAACTGAAAATATAAAAGAGCTTAACATACCCCAGAATTAATCTGCTCTGAAGAAATTAAGCTTAAAATTCTTGTAACGTTGATAGTCCAAACTGCACAAAAGAATGTAGTGCAGAAATGTTAAAGCACATGGACTTTACAAACAGACAAAGGTATTTCCAATGCATAAAACGAGATCACTTGGTTTTGGAAATCAGCAGTTCTGTCTCACGAATGAAAACCAACCACCAGAGACTGGCAAGTGGCATAGTAGATAGGTGCTGACTCCACATGGCCAACCATGGTTTGAGTTCTG
>NW_006192170.1:0-791 GCF_000334495.1 Tupaia belangeri chinensis | reverse complement strand
GCCGCCGGTTCCAAACAGAAACAGCAGCAGCGGTGGCGACTGGAGTGAGCCAGATGAGTCCTGCAACAGGAGTAGGAGGGGACCGAGAAAGAGTGGGAGGGACCCCCACTGTGGGGCTAGGGTGCCAGAGGACCTGGGCTGGCGCCAGTGGGAGGGGGGCACCACGGCAGGAGGGCAGACGACAGGATCTTCTGTGTGGCTCTTTGGTGACAGGGTCCTAATGTTGTCATCTACCTTTAGTCCTCTGGAGCGTACAAAAGCTGAAGTGTCCTTCAGAGGGTGGCTGACCCTGGTGGGAAACAGCTGGCTTGAAAGCCGCCCCCTCCTTCTCTGGTTTATTAACACTGACGCTTCAAAGGCATTATTTACTAATTTATCTTTAAACTTCTTTTCCTTCAGGTTGGAAATCTCTGAGAACCCGAAGTTCTTCCAGTGGAACCTGGTCTCCCTCGGTGGCCCTCTGCCCCACAGAAGTCCCACAAAGGACCTCTTGGGCTGCTTGCTGCTCGCCACCAGGTAGGGCTGCCCGTCGCCCGCCACACCCTCGCTCAGAGCGAGCGCTTGCCATGGGAAACGTCGGATGCTGTGGTTTCATTTCACAGAAGGCGTACGGGGCGGGGCGTTCTGCGTGGGCCTCGGTTTTCTGATCATGGTGTCTGTGGGCTTCAGCGAGAGGGACAGGGAGGACCGGCAGGTCCCCAGGATGGTGTGGGGGACGTCTGTCAGGAGCTACTCCTCTCTCTGCCCCAAGTCCATCAGCCTGGCCATGGGTGGTCCTGGGAAGTGATGTG
>NW_006192169.1:0-791 GCF_000334495.1 Tupaia belangeri chinensis | reverse complement strand
TTTGTTTTCCTTTGTTTTGTTTTTAAACTTGGTTTACTTCATATTACTTCATTTCAGTTCAATTTAATTTGTATTCTAGGGAACTACTATATTATATAATAAGCGATATGCTCCATGTTGAGAACATGCAGAGAAATAAACTTTCTCTTCAAGAAACTCACTATCTAATTGGAAAGCTCGTTTATCAAGAGGCAATTGGCTACCAGAGCACATAAATTAAAAGGGTGGGTCACTGCAATTGATGGGGTCAGGAAAGCTGTGTCAGGGCAGACACTATGTGATCCGAGTTGTCAAGGACTTACAATAGTCAACCGTGTGTGGCAAATCTGTGCACCGTTACCTATGTACTTTTTCCCGTGACAATGGAATCACATCTAGGATGTTAGTTGCCCAGCCAGGGACTATTATTTAAATCTCGGCTGTCTGGAAAGTGGTAAAATCATGTGATTAAGCTCTTGCCAAAGCAGAGTGAACAGAAACCATTTATGTCACTTCCAGAAATAACCCGGAAATCTGGCAGTATAGTCTTCTACAACTTCCTATCTTCCATTGGCTAGAATATTGACGATGGCAGCCATCTTGGAAACTATGTGTTTATGACAGAGACACCATCAGTCTTGAACTTCAAATGACTGCAAAGAAGAACCCCATCCTTCCACTTTCCTATCCTGAACTACCTGGACTATTATATGAAAGAGAAAAAAAATTTTTTTTTTCTGTGTTTCTTTTTTTTCTGTTCTTTCATTTATTTACTTTTATGTTTTTCCACAAACATTTACTTTACGTAGCAA
>NW_006192168.1:0-791 GCF_000334495.1 Tupaia belangeri chinensis | reverse complement strand
CCCAGGGGCCGCCAACGCCCCTGCCTGCCTGAAACAGCACTCTAGCCAGCAGCTTGGGTTACTGCTACCTTCTAGAGATCAGGGAGCTTGAGGCTCTCTGGGCCATCCCCATGACCAGGCACCGGGATGCTGCCATATGTGTGGCATCCACGTGCGGCTGATGACCCTAACATATTCAGAAATAATGGGGAGCACTAGGGAAGCACCAGGGGCAGAGGGAGCATGTAGACGGCATGCCTACTCCCGCGGGCAGAGGGCTCCGCAGCTGCCAGCATGCTGCTAAGAGAAATGCTCTCTGTCTGGATCGGCCAGACTAAAGATGCCCCAGGAGGCAAAGCTTCTCTTACTTGCCCACATTGGAACAGACAGAAGCTCCCACACCTGTCACACCAGATCGGCCCAATCACCAAGATCAGTGTTGATCAAACTGCAGGTCACGGCCCACTGGTGGGTCCCCGGATCGCTGCATGCTCATAACCAGCATGCTGAACAGGACATCATGAAGGCTGAGCAGGATAGGACAGAAGAGGTAAGAGGGTGCCACTCTTTGCAAGGACATAGTTCCGTAATCTTTTCATTTCCATTATACATGTGTTGGGCATTTGTATGTACCAAATGCATATACTAAGTTGTCATGTAAGATCTACGTCTTCTGGTCAAAAGAGCTCAGAAGTCCCTATTGTGGATGATCTGGGCCACCGCCAAACCCATTTACCCTAGTCCATTTGTACAACCCTCCCTCTCTGTGGCCTGTCTCACGGTGTGGGAAGCACAGAAGGTGCTAAGTAACT
>NW_006192167.1:0-791 GCF_000334495.1 Tupaia belangeri chinensis | reverse complement strand
CAGTAGCCATCTCAGGATGGGCCTTGCCAATCTAGAATTCTAGGCCACATGAAATAATGAAAAAACTAAAGTTAAGAAAGGACATTTAAAAAAAGAAAACAGAAAGTATATGTTACAAGAAGGCTTACACTAAAAGAAATAGGAAAGGCATATGAAAAATTTCCATATAGAAGCAAGAAAGAAGAATTAGAGGTGAATCTTCCTCATAAACATAGATCCAAAAAAACCCCAATAAATTTAACTAGCTCCAAATCAAATTTAACAATACATTAACTGTAATAGGGCATCTCACAGTCACCAAATAAGAACTGCCCAAGAACCAACAGACAAATTAATACCCCAAAAGCAATCAATATAGTGCAATCAATAGGATAAAGGAGAAAAGTCATATGATAAATGTCAAATAGTTCAACTTCTTCATAAAATCAACATTTAATCATTATATAAAATCTCAGTCAAGTAGAAATATAAGACAACTTCTTTAATTTGATGCATGGCATTTATAAAACCCAAATACAGAAGGCAAAAGTCATAGTGAATTGTGAAATTTTGAAAGACTCACTCTTTACATTAGGACCAAAACCAGAATACCTACTATAACTCTTCTTGTCTAACACTGTACTACGAATCCTAACCCATGAGCAGTAGGCCAGTAAAGGAAGGGAAAGCAAGGAGTAAAAACTGTCTTTCTTCATAGATGATATGTCTGTGTATGTTCAAAACTCAAAGAATCAGGCCAGCAGGAGGTGTGGTAGATGAGGTGGTGGATCCCACATGGCTGACTGTGGTTC
>NW_006192166.1:0-790 GCF_000334495.1 Tupaia belangeri chinensis | reverse complement strand
TAGCCATTACACTTACTGCTGGTTCCCTAGAGGTTCTTTCTTGAGATACAGGGAGAGAGACAGAGGGAGAGGGGGGGAAAGAGGGGGAAGTGAGAGGGAGGCAGCACCCGACAGGTCCTTGGCACCGTGCAGCCCCACCCAGCTCAGCCCTTCTGTGCCAGGGTAACAGGCGTCACGGGAGAGCCCGGAGCCTGCGGGCCTACGTGCTCGGCCTCAGCGTGTCCTGTTTTCTGCGCAGTCACCAGAGGTATTTTCACCCCACACTGTTGGTTTCTACTTTAAGTGGTATAGACACTGTTGTAGTCTGCTTTTCTGTTCCCATACCCGAATATCCCAGACTGGGTAATTTATAGAGAATGAAGGCTTATTTAGCTGATGGTTCTGACGGCCAGGTTGATGGGCCTGTCTAGGACCTTGCCTGGGGTGGGGGTCTCTTCACAGTCAGAAGGATGCCAATGTCTCGGGTGTCTTGTGGTGGGAGCCTCTGTTCCTCCCTCCTTAAAGCCCCTAGGACTCAATCGCAGGGCCCCACTCTAATGGTCTAACCTGGTCCCCATCACCTCCTGACGGCCTCACCTCTTAACGCCATTCTTGGATTAATTTTTTACCCTCCCAATACCGTCACAATAGCAAGCGGCCTTCAACACATGAGTTTTGGGGAAACATTCAACCACAGCATGCACTGTACCCATTAAACTCACACAGCTCTTCTGGCCCATTTTTGGAGGCTTCTGAGTACAAGAATTGCTGTCTCTTTCATGCCATTTTTGCATTTCACTGTCCCAGCAAC
>NW_006192165.1:0-790 GCF_000334495.1 Tupaia belangeri chinensis | reverse complement strand
GGCCCCGCCCTCACAGCATAGGTGAAGGTTAGGAGGTTGGCCAGGAGGTTGCTGGGGAGGGAGCACAGGTGTGACTGAGCCCCACGCCGAGCTGTTTTGCTATTGGCAGCGGCAGTGGGTCTGGGGCCCTGGTGGGTATGGAGCTGTCCTGCTGGTGAACTGTGACCGTGACGATCAGAGCTGTGATGACCGGGACAACTGTGACCAGCACGTGCGCTGCCTGCAAGGTGAGGGGTCGGGCAGCCCGGGTCCCTGGGCACCTGGGGTTACTGCTCAGTTACTCCCCGGAGTTCCAGCCCACAGGCAGGGCTCTGAAGGCAGATGTCAGGGCCAGAATTCCGGCCCCCAGACACACTTCGAGGTTCCTCAAAACCCATCTTAGGCTGCGGCTGCCACTCCCAGCACCCGTAGTGCCGGTGGGTACTGCCAGGCTGGGTGGAAGCTCTGGAGATGAGCTGCCGCATCCTGCTCTTGCTCTAGGGGAGCAGAGGGTTTGAGCACCTACTGTGTGTGTGTGCCAGGCCCTTTCCCCAAATTCCCGTCTAGCCATCCATGCCGGAGGACATCATCTCCCCAGCCTAGAGACGAGGATGCGGAGGCTCAGAGATCAGGAGGCTCATGGAAGTCACACGGCCGGTCTGCGGCAACCCACAGCTTTCTCTGCAGCCCCCAGTCCAGGCCTCCTGACCCACTCTGGCCTGCATCTGTGACGCCCTGTGGTTCACTGAGTTTGCACCTCGGCCAACAGCCCGTGAGGGATGAAGCACAGGGTCCTGGGGCGTTCCAGGTG
>NW_006192164.1:0-790 GCF_000334495.1 Tupaia belangeri chinensis | reverse complement strand
GCCATTATGCTAACTGCTGGCCCCTCTCCTGTTTGTTGTATATGAAGACATTCTTTTTCTCTCTCATGATGATTTCTTTCTTCTTGAGGTTTATAACTTTTTAGTTTGAGCTTATCTTTGGCAGAATTGCATCCTGGCTTATAAAAGCAGGCCTATAGAGTATTTCTGCATCTGTCTCATCTGAATCTCCAGATTTGAACTCCTATCTATGTTAATTAACTCTTGTTCAGGGATCTCATCCACATGGGTAATGTAAACTCATACCCCATAAACTCATGTGGCAGAGACATTACAATTTATCTCAGTAGATCTTTCCTTTCTGCAGAAAGCCTGTGGCAGACAGTATTCTTTTAATACCAGAAAGTCTTCAAGAGTTATAGCTTTATAAAAAGCCCTTGGGTATAGCCACCTGCTTCTCACAGGTCTTGGGGGCATGAAAGAACTCACACTTGTCCCCCGTGCTTCAACCAAAAAGTTCTGGCTACTCAGACAGGTAGATAACTGCCTCCTAGGCAAGGGAAATGACCTTTGCTCTTTGACTCACTACCATGACTGCTTTACCTAGAACTCCAGTCTCAACCAGCAGATAAACAAGAATTTCTGTGGGATAGATCTGTAATGGGGAGCAGAAAGGAGGAGAGTAGATGGAACTCTTAAGTTAGGCTATGATGAGTTTCCTGTTGTTTAAATTACTAAGCAATCAGGTCTAATTTTTGTTAAGAGACTTGAAAAAGGAATTACATGGAAATAGGTGGTCTAAATGCTTGTCCTTTCCTTCAAAATGTGTTGG
>NW_006192163.1:0-790 GCF_000334495.1 Tupaia belangeri chinensis | reverse complement strand
AGCCATTACGCTAACTGCTGGTTCCTCCACTTTCCTTCTCATTATGCCTGTCTCTCGCTCTCTCTGTCTGGCAAGTTCATGCACCCCATGGCGAAAACTGCTTTCAAAAGAAAAAGGAGTTTATATTGGTTCATTTAAAATCATGCAGACAACTGATTAGCCCTACCTTACCCTTTACATCATGAATTCAAGAATATTGAGAAGCAGAAAGGGTGGGGGTCACATCGTACAACCTGTCATCCTTTTGCAGCATCACAGCTTGTTACTGCAAACTAAAACATGCCATTTTGGACCATACCCTTGATGGGCATGGGGCATAGCCTCGGCCTCAGCCTGATGTTTTCCCGCGGCCTCTGAAATGCGAGTGGACCTTGTATCCCACAGGCTGTTCTGCACTGCTTTTCTTCCCCAGCACGTTCTAAGCTCTCTCTAGACTGTTCTTCCAAACTCTGCCCATTACTCAGGTCCAAATCCACTTCCACACTGGCAGGCATTTATTATTAACAACCCTCCACACTTGGTACCGATGTTGTGCCTTAGTCCATTACTGAAAACAGAAGTGCCCGAGTCTGGGTCATTTATAACGCGTAGAGGCTACTGAGCTCAGAGTTTGGGGGCGTCTAAGGGCAAAGGTCACATCTGGCAAGGATAACACGGTGGAGGGTGTCACATGGAAGAGCCCGAGCAGAGCATGTGTACAAACGTGTGTCTGTGTCTTCCCTAAGACCCCATCTCTTACCTCCATAGTTGGATTAAGTCTTCACCCTCTTAGTTCCATCACAACCAAGTC
>NW_006192162.1:0-790 GCF_000334495.1 Tupaia belangeri chinensis | reverse complement strand
AAAAAAAAAAAAGAAAACAAAAACAAAAAGATATCACACAGAAGTCCCCACCTCTGTCCACCCTTCCCTTCCCTCCAGGCAGACTTAGGACACCTCAGTGTCCCCCAGCCCCTCATCCTCCCCTCTGAGGGACACTTAGTGTATGGGGTATCACCACAGTGACAGACAGCCCAGTTTTCACTGCATTCGGGTACTGTGTCGGGATGGCCCCATAAATTCTCACAGTGTTCTGGAACTTTCAGCATTGACAGATTCTGCCTCCCAGAAAAAATCTTTGTCAGACTTGCTGCGCTGACTAGGGGGAGGGAGGGCCATGGGTATTGGATGGATCCTAGGTGGATCCATGCACCTGCCACCTTCCCACACTGAGTTCCTAGAGAGGGGACCCCACAGTTTTCACCTGCTCCCCCAAGTCCAGTGCTATGACCAGCACAGATAGGGGCTCACCTGACGTTGGCTGCACTGCGTGGCAATATTACGTGCTCGGCTACCCTGACTTTGCACAGCAAACCCAGTGAGGTTCTGGCTTGTCCCCATTTGACAGAGGAGACCACCGAGGCTCAGAGGAGTTAAGGCACTTCTTCGTGAGCAAACAGCTAACAAGAGGTGGAGCCTGGATGCACACCCGGCCCTGATTCTTACACTATGTGTCTGCTAGCTTGGTTCAAGCTCAGGAACATCCTGAAGTTGTTGAGTTAGAAACCAAAGATAATTGGGCAAGATGAGGGCTGTTGGGTAACCACTGGGACCAGCCCGACTCACACGAGCCAGGATTAGAGCGGCGTTCAGC
>NW_006192161.1:0-790 GCF_000334495.1 Tupaia belangeri chinensis | reverse complement strand
AAAAAATCACAAACGTTAACGTTCCACACAGTGGGGACAGCACTCTCAGGGCTGCCCCTGGAGCCCTGGTGTCCTTCGCCCATTTGAAGCATCTGTCCCAACTCCAAGTACTCTGTTCCCGGTTAGTTGGATCTGCGGCTTCCTGCAGGACCGTCCTTGGGACACTGGGACCTTGTGTGCTCAAGTGCAGGGAGAGGGCCCTGGGGCTGTCACAGCGAGGACTGCAGGGCTGGCCCTGAAAGCTCAGCTCCCTCTTTGCAAGTGCAGAATCCAAGGGGTAACTCAGCTTCCGGAAATGGCCTCTGACGTCTCACTCCCTTCCCCACTGACTCCCTCCCTCCTTCCAGGTTTCTCCTTCCTTGCAGCTGCATCGTCCCCCAGTGCCTGCTTCTCCAGAGCTCAGCCTCAGAGCTTGGCATCCTTGTAGATATATTTGAAACTTGGCATAAATTCATTGCAAAACATCAAGAAATAAGCATTCATCTCACGTCTCAATATTGCACATGTCCAGAAGTGACAGCTGCGTTTGTCTACACGGGCAAAACACCAGGCTCCCACCCCTGCAGTTGCCCTTTCAGTTCTCCTCACTCAGCTATGCCTGAAAACGTTAAACAGAAAATTCCAGAAACAATGGGTAAGTTTTAAACTGTGTACTGTTCTAAGAAGTGTGATGATGTCCCATGCCCTGGGATGAGTCCCACTCGAGTCCACGGTTCCACGCTATCGACGCAGCTCCTGCCTGTCAGTCACTTAGTTGCCAGCTAGGTCGTCAGGACAAAAAAACCCAGCA
>NW_006192160.1:0-790 GCF_000334495.1 Tupaia belangeri chinensis | reverse complement strand
TATCTCCCTTTGTGCATTACAGCTTAGCGTAAGGACTTTGATTAAAGTTGTTGTTTGGTCATTATTTGTATTACTCTTAGGATATTCTCACCTGTGGTTGAGAGGGTTCCTGCTCGGGCCCCTGTTTTATAAAGTGGGGAGTGGTACAGAGTTGGGCTTGGCTCGTAATTCTGCTGCGGTTCAAAATGCACGATGGGCAGCATTGGATTCATCTGTCCGGGCAATGCGTCTTCTATCACCAACTCCTCATCATCCCATCGGGAAGCATCCATGAACATCCCATGAACGAGAACGCCATCTTCAGGGGAGGGCAACTGAAAGATACCGGAAGTTTAACAGAGAAGGGGGTCAGCAGTTATGGTGTGGATGTTTCACATCCTCACCAGGTAATACAAGCTATAAATTGCTCTTATTAGTCACATTTTAGAGAGGAATTCTGAGCCTCTGAGAGGCATAACAACTTGCTTCTCACTGTAATACCAAATCTTGTACTTTTCATATTCCACTGGGATGTATGATAGGGGATCCCCCTGAGACACCCATTCATAGGCTTTGTACTAACTGGTATCATGATGCAATGACCTTTCCATTTCCTGTGGGAGATGGATGGGATAAGCGGGTTATTCTTAGCAAGGTCTTTCAAGGATCTCCTAGAAGACAGATAGTATATCTGCAATAATACTGCACAGCGCCCACAGAAAGTTCCTTTTTCTTTTTCCTTTTCTTTCCATTTTTTAAAAATTTAAAAACCCCCAAAAACATGCTTGGGGCTGGCAGGTGGCATGGTGGT
>NW_006192159.1:0-790 GCF_000334495.1 Tupaia belangeri chinensis | reverse complement strand
GGAATGGCCGCACTGCAATCCCTTCTCCTCAGGTGTTCTCCTTGGGGATGTATGCGCATGCACCATCATCGGATCCAGGATTCGAACCACAGTCGGCCAGGTGGGAACCCAATGTCTTAACTACGGCACCACCTGCTGACCCCAAAGGGAAACATGTTATAAATATTATGATAGGCCACTGGATAAAGCACACTGTCCAGTAGGTCTCCATTGGCCACCAAGGAAAAGAAAGAGCAGAGCAAATTCCAAAACCACATATAAGGAGCTCTCTGAACTGACAAGGCGTCTGCGGAGATGTAGCCCATGCCCCTCAGACCTTGAACAAGTTAGAGGTTAACCCAGGACCAAAATAAAGCACAGGACGCAGGCCCCAGGCTGTCCGGACCTCCAGGCTCATCCTTACAGTGTGGTTCCTGAGGGTAGAGAAGGCTCGCTTTATTCCAAGAGCATAGCAGCCTCATGGCAGAGCCCCCAGGCTCCATGGAAGTCGCTGAGCTGCCCAGAAACTCCTCCTCCCGTGTCAGCCAGAACTGATCTTCAGTGGATTTGACCGATTGACACTCCTTCTTACGTATTTTCTGCATGCGTCTGCATCGTCCACTTATTCCTGAAACGAGACTTTGCACCCATCACCTGCAGTGCGGACTAGCGGCAGTGGGAGAGGCAGAGCCACGCTGTAGCCACAGCAGGTACACAGGGGACTGAGCTCGGCCACTGCGTGCCCACGCCCCGTGAAGAAGTCACTCCGATTCGCTCGCTAGAGTGTGGTGAGCAGGACTACTCCAGGCCC
>NW_006192158.1:0-790 GCF_000334495.1 Tupaia belangeri chinensis | reverse complement strand
AAAGTTGTACTTAGGAGTTAATCCAATCTCAATGATGATAGAGTTAAAATACAGAGAAGGGAGAGAGGAAAGTGTCATCATTGAGCCTACATAACCATTTGTTTCAGAAACTAGTGCTTATGCTTGAAATTCCTACAACTTAAAACCTGCATTTTCTTAAAAGGGTTTGATTTAAGATTCTGGTAAGTGCTTCCTAAGAACTCAGACTGATAGCAAACAGAAAAGAAGTGTGACCACAGAGAACTTGCTACGTGGGCTTTATTCGGAATGAGGAAAGGACGTTGAGGACAAGGCATACATTATGACAGTTCTCTTCCAGGTGACAAAGCAAATTATGAACTCATCTTTTTCTGTTCTTGACATTCAGCGGCAGCAGAGTAAAAATTTCACATCACCAACGCGGCAGGGCCCTTTGCGTCTCTCTCTTCTTCGACATTTTACAGCTCGGCAAGAGCATTTGAAATCCCTCATGATGTCTGTGACAGAGAGAGCATCAGGCATTGAGTCTTTGGACCAGAGATGGGTGAGAAGAAGCATCCAAAAATAACTCATAAGGTTAAGTAGGTTAACAGATCTCTCAAGGTTTCCCCATTGCTACTTGTGGCAGCCTTCATCAAAGCAGGAGTCTGTATGTTTAGTGTCTGCACTTTTAAACCTGGCTACATTAGTCTGCAGCATAGTTAGCCCCAATCAATAGGACCAGTTTATGTCCTTGGTGTTGGTCACACTCCAGATTAAGGACTCATTCTCATATGTCTTCTCGTTGTCTGTTGCTGCTCTCATCACACAG
>NW_006192157.1:0-790 GCF_000334495.1 Tupaia belangeri chinensis | reverse complement strand
TACTTTTTATTCTATTTTCTCATAGCGTTTTGAAGTCCCCTACTATTTCACATTTCTCTCTCCGGTGCCCACATATGTTTGTCTCTATCAATTTAGAGCCTCTGCTCTTCAACTCCGGAAGTATTCATTATGTGTCATAAAATGATCTGTGACCTGGGTCTATATTTATAGGATATTATTCAAAAGCTTTCCTTTAACCTTCCTCATTTTATTCCCCTTCATCTCATGATTTGAGAGACCTGGTAGTGCCCAGCCTGAGCCATTCGAAGAACCTGCCAGATAAGCTGAGTGGCTTGCCAGCACCTCTCAGCATCTTCAGACATGTAGACATCAACTACAATAATACCTAGCTTCAGGGTCCCAGAATCTTTTCCAGCCTCCAAAACCCCATTGCCGTTGTCGCCGTTCTTGTTATCACAACACTTTGTTGTTTCTTTTTAAAAACCAGCTTGTTGGTGAGTTTTGGAGAGAGCACATGTAATTCTTAGCACATGAATTCTACTTACCAGCTTATCCCGGAAATGTGTACCGTGAATAATGTGGTGCTTTGGAATCCTCTTGGGTAAGGGGATAAGGAGCTCTCAGTTAGAAATGAGCAAAGAAAATCTAACCTTGCCTGCCATGATTTATTCCTCATATTTTAGAAAGAAAGAAAGGCTTGTTCTTTCAAAATGTTGTGTAATGGGCATAATAGCATTTTATATAATAACAAACTAAACACATTCCAAAACAACAATACAAGAACTTTTAAGTTCATGTGTTTAAGAAAATGCCAAATTAAAAAAAAAAA
>NW_006192156.1:0-790 GCF_000334495.1 Tupaia belangeri chinensis | reverse complement strand
TCTGTGTCTCCCCAGCAAATGCATGCATCCCAGGGGGAAAAAAACCGTTAAAACAAAAAGAAAGAGGAATTCTATATTACAAATGCAAAAGTTGAAGCTCAGAAAAAGTGAAGCAACTTGCTCCAGGTCCCACGGCTGACAGTAGGGCAAGAATTTAGATGCAAACCTAACTCTAAAGTTCACAGGTGTGGTTTCTGTTTCCACACCTGACATGTTTATATAGTGTTTTGAGGTTTATTGAAAGTACATAAATGGCACACACACAATTAGGTGAGTTTTCACATACATCTGTCCTACATTATCACACATCATCACTACGATCAAGAGAATGACCACATGTACATCTCATCTGTGACCAGCAGAGCCTCCTTCAGAAAGCCCTGCTTCCTTCGTGTTCACTGAGCACATTCTATACTTCAGTCAAGGCATGGACATTGATCTCATTTGAGATCTGCAGAAACTTAGATTCTAAGAATGCAAGCAAAATTCCAAAATTAGAGTGTGAGTGCAACTCTAACACTCTGCAAGTCACCTCTCACAATCCTCACCTACCTGCAGAACGTGAACGACCATAGCAGGAGACCTGTGACAGCCTGGGGTTCAGGGCTACTGCAGGTGAAGGCCAACAGCGCTGCAGCTTAGCCATCCCTAAAGTGTGTAACTATGACTCTGCAGAACAACTGACCCTGCATCATCAAGGAAGTTCCAATTATAATAGAGATGCTTCGTTCAGAATGACAGGAGGGGCCAGCAAAGGGGATGGTGGCTGGAGTGCTAGACTCCCATGTGG
>NW_006192155.1:0-790 GCF_000334495.1 Tupaia belangeri chinensis | reverse complement strand
TGTGTGTGTGTATGTATGTAGGGAGAGAGAGCCATCTCAAAGTGAAGAAAAATGTTAGGGAAAAACAGTGTGAGGAAAACACACTAACTTTTTCAGAGCAGTTGTCTGTGGAGAGTAGGAGCACTGGTGATTGTTTTTTCTCTCTACTTTTCTCTTTTCTCCTTGTTCCAAGTTGTTACAATAAAAGAGTATAATCTCATAATGCAAAAATACTTCCCTTCCTCTCCCTTTAAAACCTGAAATGTGCTGTGGAAAACAGACAGGCCAAAAGCAGACACACACTTAAGTCAGCACGTGGCCTTGTCTTTCAGCCAGTGTCAAAAGTCAGGAGCTCGCTTCTTCCCTCTCCCACTCTCCTCTCGGTGTTTACTTCCTGCCGGAGATAAATAATGAGTCAGAGGCAGGACAAGGAGGGCAGCTCTGCCTGACACGCCCTGCCGGGCAGGAGCCTGGGAGTAGACCTGGAGTCCACAAGTTTGTTTGGAAGGGAACAGAGCGTGGCCGCCTAGGAAACGTGGGCGCGCTCAGGTGCTGACAGCTGGCCCTAGCCACTGCTTAGAGCACAGGTCAGATCTCTGCATTTTCTCTTTTCAGTTTCTAGGAATGGACTCTGTTTATAGGAAAATGAAGTCTTAAGGCTAGGTTGCAGTTTACTTTCTAATTCTGGAAACCACAGCGCCAGCACTCCCAAGTACCTGTGAGAACTGGCGTGCGGTTATGCAGGTGTAGGGCTCGGGTGGCATCAAACCACACTGGGCTTGTTCCCACCATGCCATGTTCAATGACCTGG
>NW_006192154.1:0-790 GCF_000334495.1 Tupaia belangeri chinensis | reverse complement strand
GTACTAGGTGCGAGCCTGGAACCTGCCCGCGGAGGCCAGCCTTGCAGAGTATTGTGTTCTATGGCTGTGTCATCGTCCAGTCCCCCAGGGCTGTCCCCTTTGAGGAAGAGCAACTTGGGATAGCGTTACGGGGTTCCCTGACACTGAACGAAGGCCAGTCCTGGCCCTGGCACACCTGGGGGCTGTGAGCAGCAGGCACGGCCAAGGTATACATCGTCCTCAGCTTTCCAGAAACATCTAGAGGAAAGATCCCGCTGGCTTGTTTTCCTCGCAGGCCCGGGTCCTGTGGGCTGGTGGGTGGGTGTGCATTTATTAGCTGAATTAATCTCACAGCTAGATGACTGGATCCCCGCTGCTGGGTAATTTCCCCCGCGTGGTTGCCTGTCTGTCTGCTCTGCACTCCGCACCGCGTGCTGCTCAGCGTCCCCCTCGCTCAGGCTCGGAGGCGTATGGGATGACCCCGTTGGGATGTTACATTTCCCAAGAGCCAGGCAGGCATTGGCCTCGGTCCCTGTCCTCTGCGTGGGGTCCCAAAGACCCCTGCTGCAGGAAGAACACAGACAGCCCTCCCGAACAGGAACTGCAGGAAGGCCTGGGGGAAGTGTCGCTAGTGGAGGCTGAGGCTGAGGTGGTGAGGCTCAGACAGAGGAGGGTGGAGGCCGTTCAGTTGATGATTCAAAGGAACCAGAGGGTCAGCCTGCAGCCTGGTGGTTAAGGAGCTGGATCCCATGTGGCCTGACAGCTTGAGAAACACAACGGGCATGTGAGTCCAAAATCCCCAAAGGAGGGA
>NW_006192153.1:0-789 GCF_000334495.1 Tupaia belangeri chinensis | reverse complement strand
TTTCAAGCTGCCAAGTCCAGGACTCAAGCCACATAGTCAGCTATATGAGGTCAAGCTACCTTAATCACCATGGCACCTGGCTGGCCAGGTATATATTCTTATTGGAAGGCACTTCATAACTTTTGCAGATAGAATGAGGGAATAAATTCATAATTCACCAATCAGACATGACCAGTAGAAAACTGATGCTTTCATTGAAGAAGCATAGTCTCATGCATGGAACAATGCAGGACAGAATCTGTAATACAATATATAGGTCCAAATAGTAAGCCCTGGAAGATAGAGGATGAAGAGATCAATGTGGGGCAGAAAGACCAGGGTAAGTTGTACTTGGACTGGACTGCTAAGGAATGTTAACTTTTAGACTACTAGTAGAGAGAACAGAGCGTTTTCTCAAAATCAGGGGGCATGTGAGGCTAAAGTGAGAGACAAGACTGAGCCTGGCCCAAGCTATGGGATGTGATTTGTCTGAAGACTCCTAAACTGGCTGAGGGTGAGAAAATAAAACGGGCCCAGCTCAGACACAGATATGATGGTGCAAGCAGCAGGACGCCACCACATGAGGCTGGGCCACATGAGACGGTCTTAGATTTGTGTCCCAACATCTCCTTGTACACACCAGGCACATCCGTGTGTCCGTGATCCTGACCGGAGCTGGGAGTAGATCTCGGCATAGGGAATTTGTACCCTTCTCCCCGTCTCTTGCTCGCTCTCTCTCTCTCAGATGTAATAAATAAATAAATGTTTAAAAAGTACCTCTCTTCTCGGGAACCAGCAGTTAGCGTAATG
>NW_006192152.1:0-789 GCF_000334495.1 Tupaia belangeri chinensis | reverse complement strand
ACCACTCACTAAGACCAAATTTCAAAACATGCACCTTGGGGGACAAACCATTACCCAACCCATAATAAGGGCCTCAGCGCCATAGCCTCTTCTCCACGCCTGATTCTCCCTCTGTTGGGGCCAGGTTCTTTAAAACACAGAGGGGCAAGCTGGGATAGGACGTGCTAGCAGCCTCACCACCGGCCGAGTGAGCTGTGGCTCAGCTTTCTGCTCTACTTTTCCACCTCCTCTTCCTCCTCGGGTACATCCTCGAGTGCCAAGGAAGGATTCTTCTGCTCTGTGCCCACTAGCATTAGACTCACAACTTCCACATCTGGAGAATGGCAAGGAACGGGCAACACCGTCCTTGGGGTTGGCTGTGCCCCCTATCTGCCGGCCCAGTGGGCTTTCGTACTGGGATTTCCAGGTCATTAACAACAATCAGCAGCTTTCATTTTCGCCCTTTTCACCGGATCGTCAGGGAGAATTAAACCCTGTCAAGGAATAGCAGGAGATGGGTCTCGGCGCCTCCCCTGGATAATAGTCTTCCCTTGTTTACACAGAGACAGGCCAGATTGATTTTGGAATAAACCTCCATCCATGGCCGTCCCAGCTTGGTTTACTTCCCGCTGGCCTTTTGTTCCAGCGCCACTTAGAATTACCTAGGCTGAAGAGATGTCTGGCTGCCCCTGCTATCCCGTTTGCCCCACTTTCGAGTGGCCTAATTATTTCTGTGGGTCTCCAAAACCTGGACCAAAGCCATTAAAGTAAACAGAGGCCTGGCATATGCTGAGGTCGCTCTGGTGGCCG
>NW_006192151.1:0-789 GCF_000334495.1 Tupaia belangeri chinensis | reverse complement strand
AAAGTAGTGAACGATACACACGGTACTAGGCTAAGCAGAAATTGTGAAGAAACCTGAAGTGAGTCTAGGAATAGTGATAAGAGGCAGAGGTCTTACTGTTTCACCTTGACTCAGGAGAATTCCTCCCTCCTGAAACCAAACACCAAGTAAGAGGGACGCTGCAGGTGGCAGTCCTGAGCTTGTCGGTCCCCCACCTTCACCCTTATACACCCTGTGTGCGTCCAGCAAGACAGGCAGCACCTTCACAGCCCTAGGCCCCTCCCTGCTTTCAGGGAAGGATGAAGACCACAAGTGCCAAGTGTCCAGGGGTACATGGCCGAATGGAAGGACGGGGACTTGATAAGTAGGAGTGGGATCAGGCAAGCTTCTGGAGGTGGAGGATCTTAGGTGCTCTTCCCCCAAATTCCGTGGGTCAGCATTGGCTGGCTTTGGCATTGCAGGATAAGAGCCAAGGAAACATCATGGAGTCCATGTTCTGCCACGACAATGCCAGCAGGTCCTCCTTGGTCCAGAGGGGTGCTTCCAACCTTCTGACTTCCCAGGCCAGCAGGAACTCAGGCCCTTTCCTAGAAACTCGCATTGTTGCCGGCACTCGGTCAGTCACACTGTAGATCTTGACCGTCTGCATTCCTTCTTTCCTGGCTGCTTTCCTGCAATCTGCTCCAGGGACTGTACCAATCCTCTTTAATTCCCTGCCTTTCCCCTGCGTTGTACCACTACCTCCAAGATCTCTCTTCCTTTTTCTCCTTAAAACAAACAAAAAAAATGTTGGGACCAGCAGTTAGCGTA
>NW_006192150.1:0-789 GCF_000334495.1 Tupaia belangeri chinensis | reverse complement strand
ATGATAAATAAAATTAAATAAATAATTCATTCAGAGAAAAAGAAAAGGGAAGTCTGGGCACTTTCCCCTTACACTCAGAAGACCTGAACTCCCTCACTAGTCACGCCACTGGCACCGACCCCGTCTGAGCACGCCGTGAGGGGAGGCACGTCCTTCCCGGCCCCTGCCTGTCCACCTCTCCTCCGTTCGTCTTAGCAGGCTTAGGGAGGAGACGCTCCCGTGTAGCCAGTTTGGAGAAGCAGATCGGACAGGCTTGTTCCTCGTAGCACGCCCGCCTCACCCACTCCTGGGCACCTTGCTGTCCGGGCACGAGCCTGGCCCCGCTGCCCGCTCTGCTCTTCCCCCCGAGCTCTCCAACCTCTCACGTGTCCTCGGAGCTCAGGATCGTGTGAACTCGATACCCCGGGGAACGAGGTGGAGGAGGACATGAAGTCGTCTGGATGCCCCGACGGGCCATCTCCTAATGGTAATGGACGTGTCCTCCTTCATCCTGGTGCCCAGGTGCAGCCCAGGGCACACGGGACGCTCTGAGCTTGTGCGGCAGCAGCGTCGCTGTTAGGGAGCACAGGCTTTGGGGGCAGATGGAATCCATGTTCAAATCCTGAGGTGGCTGTTGACCCGAGCCTCGGTTTCCTCGTTTATCAGGAATGAAGGAGCACCCGGGACACAGGTGAGGAGATGACATAAAATTGCACAGCAGGCCAGCCGCTGGCATGAAGGTTGAGGCATCGGATCCCACGTGGCAGATCCGAGTTCCTGGGCCCGGCAGCTCGAAATCATGCCAGGCGT
>NW_006192149.1:0-789 GCF_000334495.1 Tupaia belangeri chinensis | reverse complement strand
TTTTTTATATTGTCCATGAAAGAGACAGACAGACATCAAGACACAGATAGAGACAAGCCCTTGCAACAGGGTCTTCGCACTGCAGTCTATCTTGCCTCAGCCAGCGTGGATCATGCACGTACACATATGTGCCCACTGTGCACAAGAAGGTCCTACGACAGAGCCCATGTCTTTTCCATGTGGGTTGAGCTGTGCTAACACTGAAACACCACATGGCCCTGTTTCTTAAGGAAAATAAATCCTATTATGTTTTTTTCAAACATTAATCCAGCTAATTGTCACTAGGATCTCATAAACTAGCTGGAAACAAAAGAAGAAGAAGAAAAGGCCTAAGGGAATTGTCATTGATGGTTTTTATTAATGACTTATTTATTTACCTTTTTGAACTCACAATAATTGATAGTTAAGCTATATGGAAAAACAATATATAATTAAGATTGTACACATTAATAAAATATAGTAGAATGCTAATTCTAAGGAATTCTAAGTCCCTCATTAAATCACTATTGAAATTATTGACTATGGATTACAAGATATAAATAAAACCAGAGAGAACATAAAAGAGGTAAAGCTCATAAAAGGGTGAGGATCTTTTTTAACAGGGGAAAGAGAATGAATTAATTATATGATATTGTCATTAAAAAAGAATTTTGTGGTATAAGATATGGAATGAAAAGTCATTCAAGCAACATTAAAATCACTTGAAAGTAATGAATGTATGAGAACAACATGGAAGGGGGTGGAAGGTACTGAAAAGATGGAATTGTGTGGAGTCTGACAAGGTGTGGA
>NW_006192148.1:0-789 GCF_000334495.1 Tupaia belangeri chinensis | reverse complement strand
TAAAAGTACTTTGGCACAGAATGGAAGTAGTTATCAACAAATCTAGTTGAATATTTTAATCTTTACGGACATTAAGGTTGAAAAATCCTCTGGCCACTTTAATTCTCATAAACATATTCATTGTCTGGGTTAAGTGTGTGGATGAGTACATAAATTGGGTGGAAATCTTGATAATTTAGGCAACTACTCAACTTGTACATTTAGCAGATTTTTCTACTTTGGATTATTATGAAGATCATTTCTCAAAACAGTTTTTGTTGCCTTGTAGAATATATTTATATAAAGTTTTACTCTGAAAATGTATGTATTCAAGATTATTGAAGATGTCTCAGCACTAATCAAATATTGCTAAATACTAAATAATTTCTCTGATATATCTAAATGTCCTATGGATGTATTTTGAAACTAAAAAGCATTCCTTTGATTAGAGTTCCCTTGATGAGCAAGAGGGTAAGCAGGTGACAGTAAAAGTGGTAAGGTAGGTAAAACCTTTCATCTTTGGAGTTTTTTCAGAATGTTATAATAATGAGTCACAAATTCTGCATCCATGAAAATATTCCACTGATCAAAATTGAGATCCACTGAGAAGGTAGGGAGATTGGGTCAAATCCAGTTGGTAGTATCATGTTTGAATGCCAATGATAATAAATAGTGGAGAAAACATTTTTTTGTTAATTTCTATATATTACCTGCCTTTTCAGTTATAGATTAACAGAAACTATAGATGCTCAGCTGAAACAAATGGCCCAAGATCTCAAGGACATTATTGAACACCTGAATGCATTTGGA
>NW_006192147.1:0-789 GCF_000334495.1 Tupaia belangeri chinensis | reverse complement strand
CCGAGGCCGGAGGAGGGAGAGCAGACTGCTTATCTCAGCACCGCAAAGGCAGGGCATCCCGGGCTCCTGGGAACCCCGAGTCTGAGCAGCACAGTATCGAGGAGCCTCTTACTCCCCGACCCCTTCAGGCACTCTGTGGGAACCGAAATAAAGTTGCTTCTTTCACTTCCCTGCCTTCCTCGCCTGTCCGATTCTGTCACTTGGAACAGTTGCAGCCTCTTTCAAGAAAAGTTGTAAAGTTTGGTTTCATTCATGCTTCAAAGCCCAGCCCAAATGCCACCTCCTCCAGGGAGGCTTCCCTGATGCACTAAGCTGGGAATGGCTATACAATGTTTGGAAGCAACATTACCTTGCTGGCACAATGCCACGCAGTGGTCTCAGCTATCTGGGGACAGGAACTTCATAGGGAGCTGGCGCTGAGTCTCACCCACATCTGCACCCCAGCCCCAAGTCCAGACTCCTCAGGCTCAGGCGTGGCCCCATGGCCACCTGGCTGAGAGGGACTGGTAAGCTCACACTTGTTCCTCAGGCCACACATGGCACAACTGGCTCTTCGTTCCCCAGAGAAGGATATTTTCAACAAATTTCTAATTTCGAAGTCCTTTAGATCTAAGCAAACAAGTTTTGAAGCTGCCACACTGTGGGGAGGCCTTAGAACGCAGTGAGGTGCTCCCACAGTGCTCCTGAGCCTGAGCACGTGTGTGGTCCTGGCCACCCTAAGACATGGGCCCCGGGGCCCCGAGGACCGTGCAGGGCACCGCGCTCCGCACCGTCCGGCTTCCCGCAGCC
>NW_006192146.1:0-789 GCF_000334495.1 Tupaia belangeri chinensis | reverse complement strand
TAACTAATTTTTCCATTTATTAGCTTGGTTTAAAAAATTTTTTAAAATTGCCATAGGGTACACGTGCTTACCAAAAAGTGAGAAAGTACCTCTTACTGGACCATGGCCCCCCTACATTCTTTATTCCTCCATTTCTTTATCTCATCAGGGTTTTGATCACCGCCCCCCACCACACACACACACATGACTGGTGTGTCCCTCGAACTACCAGAGCTAGGATTTGAACCATGGTTAGCCATCTAGGACCTGATTCTCAGTTCGTAGGGCCTAATCTGTGCACTGTGGGGCTAGCCTGGCTTGTTATTTTTAATGATCTTTTATTATCTTTTACTGGTTAACTTAGAAACTTCTACATGATCCTATACTAATGAAATTCTAATATAGTTTAATATTGTATACTTTTTACTGGTGCCATGAGCTTAGAACACTTTAATGCCACTTATCCTTTTCCTAACTTCTGTGTTATAGCTGTCAAATATCTATGTTTATTTTACAAAGTCAATTTAGCCATTAGAATTGAGGACTAGCAAAGTCAATTGACCTTAAACAAATGAATATTATAATTATTCAAATATAGGTCTTAACACCTTACGAGAGTTGCTTCATTTTTTTCTATTTACGATTCACTTTTACTCCTAGGCTATGAGACGTCAGGGTTACAACCTAAAGCCAGCAGTGTTTACCAGGGTATCACCTTAGCTGCACGCTCCAAGTTCCAGTTCTTGTCTCCTTAGCTCTGTAAACTCTTGGGAAGTTTCTCCTGAGCCTCTCAGTCTTCCTACAGCAACT
>NW_006192145.1:0-789 GCF_000334495.1 Tupaia belangeri chinensis | reverse complement strand
ATGTTCACTGAATGAATGTGAAAAGGCACCACCTTTTCAACTAGGATGTTTGTATAAACTCTCATACCCCTGAATTTTAAATTCTCACAAGTAGGTATTTTGCTATGAAGTGTAATAAGAGCTTTCAATCAGAATAATGAAATCAATATAATTTAACGCTGTTTTCAGAACAAATTTGAAATTTCCACATGCAAGCTCTTAAAAAATTTTGTTCTCCCACTAACTGGGAGAGTTAAGATACAAGATGCCCGTAATTTTGAGATACGCTCCAATCCTCTGACTTTCTTAAAACTGACCAGGATGTTCCTTTTACCACTAACTGCCTGAATCTGGGCCGTGTGAGGATGGAGCGGACCCGGACACGGCGGGGTCAGCTTTCCCGCGTGCAGGTCCTCGCTGGTGAAGACTGGGCCACCGTCCAACAGCCCCACGCTGCACCCAGCCAGGGAGGACGATGTCGGTGTTGGTGACCTCGCGGCCAGCGGTGGGTCGTTGCAGCGTGCAGTGACCCTGAGGCCACTGGAGTCCCATACTGCACAGACTGGACCTTGGAAATGAGCACACCAGTGCTCGCTCACACAGACAGACGAGACAGCCATACCAGAAAGAAATCCCACTAGCAGCAGAAGAGGGGGAGGAACGAAGCTCCCAGCAGAGATGCCCTCGGTGCTGTTTACTTCCAGTCGTGTTCTGGGGGATCCCCGTCAAGGGCAGCGGTCCGCTCTTGAGTAAATATGCAGAGATCACTTCCAAGCAGAACCACTCAGAGGAGCCTGATCGGGTCGTGAT
>NW_006192144.1:0-789 GCF_000334495.1 Tupaia belangeri chinensis | reverse complement strand
CTCCAAAAAAAGAAAGAAAGAAAGAAAAAGACCCCATGAACACATGTACACTGAAATTGAAGTAAACTGTGTGACTCAGAGACTATTACTGCCTTCAAAAAATGTTTTGCGATGCTTTCTTCTTCACCTAGACTCATGTGGATTACCTGCATCACATAATTGCTGTGTCATCACATTTTATTTGCTCTGGAAAGGTGAACGTGTTCTTTTCTCCTCCTGTAAGGAACAAAGCCAGAAAATATGTATAATTCAAAAATTGGACTAGTGAAGGCACATAACTTTCATTTAATTAAAGGCGCTGAGTTAAGGGAGTTGGAGATAAGCTTAAACAAGTGACCTGCTGCCTGTCTCTGTCTGCGGCCTTTTCAAAAGAAACACAATATATAACACAATATATATGAATGAGGAGTTATGAAAAAGCAATGACTTTGACACAAAGTTGATAACCTTGAAACCGAGTAAGAAGGTGGTAAAGATCCTAAAAAGTGGAGTTGGGGTAGGTAGGGAGGGGATCTCTCTATGTTCCTCTATTTATACCTCTGGCTGACTCAAGTACTCAAGTACTCAGTACTCAGTTGTCCACTGGAGAAACAATGTAATGTGAGCAGCATGATGTTGTCCGGAGGTTGTAGTACAAATTATGCCTTCTACTTTTTGTTCTGAAAATGAGTTTTAATTTGTAGAATTCTTCATTGCCTAGTAACTAGTGGTATTTGGTATACTGGAGACAGAAAGGTTTATTCAGAAGTAATTCAGAAAGTCCCAGTCTGGTTAAAAAAAAAAAAAAAA
>NW_006192143.1:0-789 GCF_000334495.1 Tupaia belangeri chinensis | reverse complement strand
TCTCCATCCCATTACAATTTGTGGCATGCACACACATGCACCTAGCGTGTTTTTCAAATTGCCAGGGCTAGGACGCGAACCATGGTCAGCCATGTAAGATCTGACTTCTAATGTACAGCTCTTAACCTCAGCCCCTCAGTGCTGGTCTGACACAGACTTCGTATTCAAAATGCTCTGCAAGGCTGCTGAGCTAAACAATCTGCCCTCTGAGAGGCACCACTCATGACACGTACATTGCCTTATTTTTAAAACACAGACTGACCTGCACAGACAGCGATAACCCGTATGAGTCAGAAATGGCAAAAGCTGAGTCTTCCGTTTCCATTCTCAATTCCTCCTGGAGTGCCTTTCCCAGTTCCTTGACATCTTAGAAGGGATGTAGAGGCTTAGAGAAGACTCAAAGAGATTCCTAAGGGTAGCTAGGTGTTTGACCCACATAACCAACAATCCCTAAATTAATATGATTGGGAGTGATCTTGCAAAAGCCTAGGCAGGGTGCGATATTTGCCAAGGATAGGCGAGATCTTCTGCAGGTAAAACATGTGACTTGTCTCTGAAAACATAAAAACCAGATCAAAATGAAGTCAGCGAGGTAGGCACAGTGCAGAGGCTTGGCCCTAAGGGACAGGATTTCCTGAGCGTGATTAAACGTTGGAATAAATGTGGAGGGAGCTTCCTTACCTCCGGGGCTGACCTGAAGACAGGACAGGTGGTCCTTTCCCACACCCCAGACTGTGAGCCCCTGCTGAGAGTGACTTGTTTCTCCCTCAGACTGCCCCCCCACCCCCC
>NW_006192142.1:0-789 GCF_000334495.1 Tupaia belangeri chinensis | reverse complement strand
TACCCTATAGCAAAAAATCTCTCTACCCCCCAAAAAAAACCAATGTTCTCCATTACAGAAGGGAAGCTTGATGACGAGCAGGGTGTGAAAGACCAAAAAGATGTGGGAAATGCTGGGTGTGAGAAAGGGAAATCCGCTGTAGAGGAATCCCTATCAATGAAAATCCCAGGAAAGCCCGCCACGTCCTGTCTCCTGACTGGGGAGGGGACGGGAAGCTGGCCTCACCCAGTTCGTCTGTGATGAGGTGCTTCCCCTGGATGGAGTTACGACACTGGTTGCTCGGCCGGCTGCTGTTGCCCAAGTTAAACTGTACTTTCCACGGGATGGGCTGGTCATGGTCTTGAACCTGGAGGAGATTCCGATCTCTCACTGCCCTCTCCTCCTACAACGTGACCACAATGAGAAAGTCAACGTTTATTTTCTTGCAATTTCACCAATTTTTCATAGAAACTACAATAAAAAGACAAGAACACTGTGCAGGAAAACCAAAAAACAAAAAACTTTCACTACAGGAATCTTACATCCTCCTGGTATAAGCCACATCTGAGCCAAAGTCATAAGCCGGTAGGGAAAAGCAGTAAGTCAGGACTACAATGGCCTCTGGATGACATGCACGTTACAAATGGGCATTAAAATGTTAAATTTTATTTTAAAAACTGGAGGAAAACTTTGGAACTTTTTCTTTCTGATGGCAAGTCATGAAAATATTTTTATATTTAAAACAAATATATTATGGGATAGAGTATAAAATTTGAATACATTTCAGGGCCAGCAGGTAGTATGGTGGTT
>NW_006192141.1:0-789 GCF_000334495.1 Tupaia belangeri chinensis | reverse complement strand
GGCCTTAACGAATTATACAATTGCCCAAAGCCTCAGTTTACATATCTGGAAAACCCAGGTAGGAATGGCATGTGGGTTAAGTCAGGTCATAAGAGTAGCAGTCCTAATAGCAATGGCTTTCATTTAGGAAGCAGCCTGTGTCCAGCACTGTTCTAAGCACTTTGCATGTATTAACTCATCCAATTCCCATAATATCTTATAAATAAGTAAACAGGCAGTGGGGGGTTAACTAACACCCAGGATCACAGAGTTAATAAGCAGTAGAGAAAGGAATCAAACGGTAGCAGCTGGCTCAGAGTCAGTGCCTTCACCACTAAACTGCAATGCTTCTAGTAAGTATTCAATAAATGATAGCTATTACTGCTAATACAATTACTTGATTTTTAACCTATTTTCCTCTTTATGTAAACTGCAAGCTCCTTGAGGACAACAAACATACCAACTCATAAGAACGTTTTTTAGAGAGCTGGCTCTGCAGGCTGAGTACATGGCATAGAAGCCTTACCTCCCTTGCTCATTAGCTCTAAAATCTTGGACATGGTTGTGAAAATTAAATGATTTTCTACTTAGAAAGTACTCAGAAAAGTGGATGACAGCTATGACTATGATGTGCTGATAAATTTCATTATTTGATATGAGATGTTATCATCTGTCTTTCTGAAATCTGAAACAGTGCCAGAATTCTCAACAAATACTCGCTAGTCACTACTTGCAGTGTTTTTCCTGTTTCATGTGGGTTTATCTAGTTTTTAAAATTACTCCTTAAAAAGAAAAAAAGACGGGAACCAG
>NW_006192140.1:0-789 GCF_000334495.1 Tupaia belangeri chinensis | reverse complement strand
TAAATTCTGTTTGTTCTAATACTACATGCAGATTGACAGGAAAAAAATAATGCTTTCTTCTATTAGAATCTAATGAGTAAAAAACGAAGTTTAGTGAGCAGAAATTTTTAGCTTCAAAATGACAGACTGTATAGACACTAACATCTCTCTCTCACCAAATTCATTTGGCTCATCATAGAAAAAAAATTTTTAAATAAACTAGCAGATGGAAATCTATGCTGCAGAACTCTGAGGGGAGCCTCAACAGATCAACTGAGATATAGCAAAGCAATGAGCAAAGAACATGAATGGAGGAAATCTCTCAAAATACAGCAGAAAGCACTGCAGGTGGGGGAGAGTGACACTGCGGAAAGTCAGAATTTCCAACATTTATCTAGTAGACAACCTAGAAGAAGAAAGTAAAAGAATAGAGGAGAGGGACTATTTGAAACAAATAATAACTAAGAGGGAATATTTGAAAAAAAAAAAATAATAGCCAGTGGAACCACGTGGTGGCACAAAGGTAAAGCATGACAGTCTGCGAAGCTGGGAAGGTTCTGCGTTCAAGTCTGGAGAGCTCCCTGAAAACTCAGCACGTGTGTGCCCCTGATGTAGAGCTGGCTGAAGATGAGGGTGGATCATGGGATCAAGAGGCTGTTAGAGATGCTTTCTCTCTCTCTTTCTGTCATTTATGAAATAAAAAAAAGAAATTTTTAAAATAATAGTAATAGCTGGTAATGTCCCAAAACTAAACACTTGAGTCCTTAGGTTAAGAGATCTCACAAAATGGGAACCAGCAGTTAGCATAAT
>NW_006192139.1:0-789 GCF_000334495.1 Tupaia belangeri chinensis | reverse complement strand
TGGTAGTTGCTTTGTAGTATGCCCCTCTTACTCATGCTTCTGTTTTTCCAAGGTGCTGGTCCATTTCGCAATATTGTAATCTCTTATTCAAGGGACTTGTTCATTCACCTGCTCCTTGTCAATTAATGATGCCTCATTAGACAAATCGCTTGGAACGCTGATGAGGTTGTCCCGGGCACCAAGGTTAACCTGGTCGATTGTTTTCCCACCTGTGGCTCCTACGTGGCCCGCCAGAGGTCAGCATAGTTCTCAGGGACCTCCGTCGTGTCAGCAAAAATTAGCAAGAAGGTGGCCATGTTGTCAATAGAGCATAGAGACAATTAGTTAATGATTAGGGAGCCAGCAGTTGGGGAATTGATAAGAAAATGGGCCACGTTGGGTGCATTTGCATCCATGGAGAAAAATCTATAACGCAGTAAAAAGTACATTATCACGGAAAGAAAAATGATGTGCTTTGGAACCAAATTAAACAAGAGAACTTAATGGGAGGGCGGAATTTTTCCCAGGTTGGTGTAAGGTCGTGGCTATGTCAGAATAATGCAGTAGCACTGATGAAATAGATTCCTTACTAACCCCCAACCAAGCTGATGGCTTTATGGTCACATCAGGTTTTCTCTCTGAATGTGGATCCATGCATTTACTGATTCATCAACTCAGCATATATTTCTGGAACCCCCAGTATGAGCCAGACACTGTTTTTGGCATCAGGAGAAACAATGTGGAATAAGATAGGTTTGATCTCTGTCTTTAAAGAAATGAAATTCTGTTAGTGGAGTTAGATTTTCCATT
>NW_006192138.1:0-789 GCF_000334495.1 Tupaia belangeri chinensis | reverse complement strand
GAAAAACCTCTCAAAAAAAAAAAAAATGGAGTTCTCAGTTGCCTTTTACGTACCAGCCTCTGTGACGAGGGGCTGCGGCCCACACGAAGGTGGTGATAGTGACAAGAAAATGTTCATTGAGCATTCACTATGTGACCCGTTCTGCAGACATGGCTTTTTTTGGTTCTCACTCCAACCCTGGGAGATTTCTTTTCGGACTCATTTTAGATGGGGAAATGGAGTCCGAGAGGCTGAGACACTTGTCCAATGTGACAGGAATGTCTCCTGCTTAACTGCTCCGGCACAGACACCTGGCTTGTGGGGTTTCTATCGGGGGGAGAGCCGTGTGGCAGTTGGCCAGAATCGCTGCTCTCTGGAGGCCTCGGTCGTGAGCCACAGGGGGAGTGGTGTGTGGGTGACCAGGAAGGCGGAGGTTCTGCTGCAGCTGGTTCCTGAAGGGTAAGAAAGATTTTCGTACACTCTTCCAGAGCGCGGTAAAGCCCAGGGACGCTCCGGGAGGCACGCCACACGCAGAGCTGTCTGTTGGCATCAGGCGGGTGAAGAACACGGGGAAGGGAAGAAGAGGTGTGCGCAGTGCGGGCCGGGCCACGGGAGCCACTGAAGGATTTTGCAGGGTGAAAATCCATAAGGTCTGTTTTAAACTACTCTCTGCGCTGAAAAACTCACAGTCCAGAGGGGCCATGGGGTCATGATAAACTGAATGGAATGAGGGGTCCTAGGTGGGATCTTGGAACAGGCAGAAGACGTTAGGAAAAAACGCCCCCACTTTGGAGAGTTTTTTTTTTTTTT
>NW_006192137.1:0-789 GCF_000334495.1 Tupaia belangeri chinensis | reverse complement strand
TTCAAGCCACCAGGTCTGGGACTTGAACATGCGGTCAGCTGTGTGTTTCCTTAACTGCCACACCACCAGCTGGCCCAACTACTCTGTTTTTTAGAAGTTTGTTCATTTCTTTTATGAGAGGGAGAAACACAACCACAGCGGGAAGAGAAAGACAGGCACCGTCAGCACGGTTTCACACTGCAGTCTGCACCCACCCGCCCCGCCCCGTCCTCTCTAGCCAGCTAGGATCAGGGCAGTGTGCCCGTGTGTGCAGGCCACCCTGGGAACTGAGCCCCCGTCCTCCACGTGGCCTCCAGCGTGGCAGAATGCTGCACTGCTACTTTGCCGCAGTGACTACATTGGTTTGGACATTCTTGATGCACTGGTTCATCAAAAATACCCATGTTGTAGGCACGGTGGTGGTTGTAGGCCCAGGGGTACATGGAGAAGAAAGCAGACAAGGCTCTTGCCGTTTGGAGTTTGTATTCTGGTGGCAACAAAAGACCAAGCAGGAAAACCTTTTCCTAAAAGGGGCCAGGCCCAGGTCCTAGGAGGTACAAGTGCAGAGTCCCTGATGGTGGTTCTCCTAAGGAGGTGGATGTAGGTGTGACAGTCGTGCTGTCAGGACACAGAACCCCTCATGGCAAGCTTTCAGCAACCAAGTCTGCCGTAGATATGCCAGGTAGTTTGGTTGTTCGGTATTTCGTGAACCATTTTCTTAGGAGTTTGCTAGCTAGAGTGGAAGAAAATCCATTTCCCTTCCTGGTCCTCCAATAGGATGGTCTGAGGAAGGCCGGGGAGGGCCTGCAG
>NW_006192136.1:0-789 GCF_000334495.1 Tupaia belangeri chinensis | reverse complement strand
AAATTTTGTTCTTTACATAATTAAAGCTAACTGTATCAAACCTTTATCAGTCTAACAAGTGCGATGATAAAAATATTAAATTATATATAACATAATCCACTTTTTAATCAAGTAGAATAAGGACTCTCAATAGTCCACTAGCATGAATAACCAATTTATGATTCAATTTTCATTAATGTAATTATTCAGGCAATATTTTAGATGTCCAGGATAAATATGGTTTTATATGAAATGTCACTAGGAATGAAAATAATTTTATTTATAATGCAACTAAAGTTACATTGAGCATCATCCTAATATCACAAAATGAGATATCCCAGCAGGGCAAAAGGTAAATTGGTTGGGGGATTGTTTTCCTTTTTGCCAACTTTTTGCCTTAGTTATAGGAAAATGATTTTAGAAACCATTTTTAAAATTAAGTCATTCCTTAGACTATTTAATTATGCACCTCCTTTATCTGAAGTGCTGTGAAATTAGAATGTAAAAGTATTGGTTGCCTCTGGGACAAACTAAACAAACCTGAGGTGACTTTCTAGAGTAAAGGGAAAGTCAGTATCTTGAGAGAGATTTGGGGTTTATAGTGGTTGTCAAAACCCTCAGAATGTACTTAAGATCTGTGTAGTTTGCAGTATGCAAACACTACCTGAAAGGAAAAGGAACACACAAATAATGCACCTTAGTCAATGATATGCTACTTGCACGAGGCAGGATATTTTTAGGAGAGAATACCTCTGTTTCCTTTGGAACATATCAAAGATTAAGACGGACTGATGGAGGGAAGATGAATAA
>NW_006192135.1:0-789 GCF_000334495.1 Tupaia belangeri chinensis | reverse complement strand
CACCTCTGTTAGCTGGCTCTCCCCCGTGTAGTGCAGGCTGGCTCGGTTGGACACCCCATGAAGGTGGTCCAGGGTGTGCATGCTCGTGGGGAGATTGCCGTTGCAAAGCGGCTCCATTGCTGGCTGCTGTATTGGAGTGGCAAAGTCTATGTGTTCTGTGATGCTGAAAAATACAGATTGCCACGTTAGCCACAGAAAACGTGAGCAGGTGTGGAGAGTGGGCACTCGCAGGCCCCAGGTCGTAACTTCCGTATGCTGTCCCCTCTCTGGGGAGGTTGTAAGCCAGGTAAGTTTTGCTCCAGGATTTCCTTCTTCCAGGCACAGACAGTGCTGAACACCCAGAGCTGGTTCTTACCTTTCTCTTTTCTTTTATGCACAGAAGCATACTTGTCCCCACAGAAAACGTTTCTTTAAGATCAGATGGTAAATTTCAAACAGATGTCACTGCTCATTTTATCCGTGTCTAAGACAGTACTTCCCTTCATGGCCTCAAAGTGGTCATTCTGCTGCCCTACACAGGTTAAATGCCGTGGACTAGTACATATATTGGTACGGCAAATGGGTATCACCAAGTTTTACTTCCAGCAATTTAGACGGTTTGGCATATATCAGGCAAACATTGCCTCACTCGTTTGGTGTTTATTCAGAACCTACTACATCTCGGGTACCAGGGCTACGGTAATTAACAGATGCGGTCTCTACTGCGGTGCTTATCATCCTGTCACTGACCAACGGCAGACAGCGAGAGCTAGGAAGACAGAAACATGGCACAGTGTCAGTGTGCTCTAG
>NW_006192134.1:0-789 GCF_000334495.1 Tupaia belangeri chinensis | reverse complement strand
AAGAACGAGCTTCTCTTGAAACTGGGGTGACATGGCACCAGACTATACATACTCTACTTACAGATCAATAAACACGGCACAGCCTTTTAAAAAATGCCTTCATTCACACTTTAGGGGAGACTGAGAAACATCAAAACACCGAAGCGTGGTGGGAGTGAGAGGAGGAGGTACAGGAGAGGGGAGAGGCTGGGAGCCTAAGCTCCAGAAAAGGCATGTGAAAAATATGGCTAGTGTTCGTTTTTATAATAATGCCTTTGGTAACATATTTTCTTAGCCTCGACCAAAAACTCAAGGTGAACGTTGATCCTAGCATCATAAAATGTGTGGTATGAAGCCTGAACTCCCTGGTCATGAGAGTCTATTAATCTCTGAATGAGATCTCAACAAATAACTCAACTACAACTACACAGAAGAAATTTCTACTTTATGGAAATTGTAAAATTTACCAAAAGCCTGATGAGCACAACATCATTTGCAAGTCAATCACCTTGAGAACACTAAATAACTGGCTTTTTTCAGAGGAATCATGCAAAGGCAGAAGGAATCATTTAAAAAGGCAAGAGAGAACTGAGGAGCCCCACAGAGGGTGCCAGAGACATATGGCTTTCAGAGGTGTCAGCTTTGTACTTTACAAATTCTCTTTATAAAAAGAACAACATAAAATTATGTTCTTGATTTCATAACAACAGACCTAAAATATATTCAAGAAAAGTTAATCTGACCATTTAAAAGACAGGCGCCAAAATAATAAAATGATTTAGGTGCTGTTAGTGAGCCAACCAATATTAA
>NW_006192133.1:0-789 GCF_000334495.1 Tupaia belangeri chinensis | reverse complement strand
TTTCTCCCTAGAAAACAAAGATGGGCATATACCCATCTCCTCCCTGTTCTCTCCACTACCTCTCACCACTAACAGAACATTGACTTGCTTAGATAAATGCATAGGTCCTATGTTTGCCCCATGAGTGAACCAATAACTCATCATTTGCCTTGTCAGTGATCTGCTCAGTGCTGACTTCCACTTTGCCCAAAAGGATGTAGAGTAAAGCTGTAGAGTGTTTTGTTTTAATGTGAGCTATCTAGGAACCACATTTGCTTTCCTGATTAAAAAAATAAAAATTGGCAATTGATATAGCCCTTTTCTTTTTTCTTTTCCTCTTTTATTTGTAACTGAAATTTTAGTAGATGTAATTACTGGAGTTTAGCAGTCATCTGGTGGTCATAGAATGACTAGAATAAAAAATGATATCAATAATAGTTGTATTAGTCAGATCGCTCTAAAAAATTCTACAGACTGAGTAGCTTAAATAAGAGATATTTATTTCTCACATTCTGGAGGCTGAAAAGTCCAGGATCAAGATGTCAGCCAATTTGGTCTCCTGACTTAAGAAGGCAGCCTTCTCACTGCTTCACATGACAAAGACAGACAGACAGAGCAAAATCATTCTTTGGTCTCTTTTTATGAGGGCACTAATCCCATCATGTGGATTCCAGTCTCATGGTCTTATCTAAGTCTAATTACCTCCCAAGGTCCTGTTTCAAAATACCACGACATTGTGGGTTAGAGGTTCAGTACATTGATTGGAAGAGACATAATTTAGTCCATGACTACAGCTAATGCTTATGTAGT
>NW_006192132.1:0-788 GCF_000334495.1 Tupaia belangeri chinensis | reverse complement strand
GCCACGTCCTAACCCTGAATTTGACCTGCCTCAGCAGCCCAGAGAAACACCTAAGCTTGTTCTTCTTCCCTTGGCCTCACCCTCACCATTCCACGGCCCAGAAGACAACTGACGGCAAACCTCCACGCTTCTCTCCCAACACCACCCTAAGAAATCCTGCAGGTGAAGGACGCAGCAGTCACACCATCGACCCTGGACAGCCACCTTACATTCTTCCGCTTTAGGTAAATGACAGTTACTCATTTATGGATAAAGAGAAAGAAAATAAACACTGCACTGTGTCAGATGAACGGAGCACAAAGCCCAGGTTCAGGTCAGATGCTTTTGAGTGAACAATCTATGTAATTTATATTGAGTTATTAAAAAGTATAAAATATTTTACTTCTTTCAAAGTAAGTGCTTGTTCTTTACCTTGAGTTTAGAAAAGTCAAATAAGAATTTTAAAGTGAAAACATAAAAATCAGAAGCATTATAATATTTTGCTGAATTTCCTTTCACTTTGATATGTATGCATGGCACATTTAAAAACATACAGATACATAAGCGTACATTTTTTATTTAAAGAGTAAAACATGTTATTATTTGTATCCAGTATTTTTTTCATTTATTGTTGATGGAAGTATGGTGTCATTTAATAGTCTTCTGTACTTTTCTCTCTTTCTCTCTGTCTTTTTAATGAGAGGAGGAAGGCAGAGAGGAGGGAAGTGGTGGGGAGAGGGAGAGGATTTTGGTTTTTGTTTTTGTTTTTTGCTTTAGGTTTTTGCCATAGGGCAAGTACACTTGCTGGA
>NW_006192131.1:0-788 GCF_000334495.1 Tupaia belangeri chinensis | reverse complement strand
TATTCTGCTTTTATAGCCTAGTAGCTGTAACATCATGTCTGGCGTGTCGCTCTTGCCTAACACACATGGAATGATACTAAGCACTGTGATGCTGTAAGCCCTGGCATCTCCTCTAGCGCCTTACTGTCCCATTGCCCACGGTCACCCACTCCACTACAGCTTCTGCACCAGCACCCAAGGGAACAGTGAGGGTTGTGAGGATGCTCTTTGAAGATCTACAGAAGTCTAAGCACACGGGATGGCCTTTTCTGTCCACACTTTTCCAGCTTTATTCATGCTTTCTCTTCAATCGGAAGACCCCTTTATTCTTGTCAGCTGATTGCAATTTCACTGATGCTTCCAGGTGCAGCTTATTTAGTACTCTGCCCAGAGAGACACACGAAAATTAACTGGTGAGGCCCTCGGGCCCAGTAGAATGTCCAATCACAGAACTTACTGAAGTTTCTATTACAGACAGAAAGGCAAATGCTCAAGCTATTTGTTGTTCAAATGATATGGAAAGAAATCACTAAAAGCTCTCTTTTTACATTCCAGCATTAGAACTGTCCTGACGTTTTGAGATCCTAAGTGGGAGCTCTGTGCTGTGTGATGGTGACCTGGAGCTTCCCTTTTACACTTTGCTCCTCTGAGGTTATAGATCTGTCCCAGAAATACACAGAAGAAGATCTGGTGAAGATAAAGAGCACTTATAAACACTGAGAGTCTAATGAGTACCTGGGAATTAGCAGGGTCTTAATAGCAATATTAACGTTTTAATTTACACTTCCTAAGCCTGTAATTATATATTT
>NW_006192130.1:0-788 GCF_000334495.1 Tupaia belangeri chinensis | reverse complement strand
GATGCAGTTGCACATAGTTAAAACATTAAGCAGGTTTACAGAGAAACTACTTTCATGGTGAGTATTTACAGCGAGAAATGCCTCAAGTGGAGCACGGTCTTCATGTTAGTGACAGCTTTCCACACTGTCACACGCTAGCCAGTTTTCAACTAGAAGATTGTTTTTGAACTAGATTGCAAAATTGGACTAAAATGAGGTGGATAGTGTCTTGATAGCCCCTCCGCCCCTTTTATTGTGGTGAACGGAATGTACCTAATGTTTACCATTTTAACTATTTTTAGATGTTCAGTTCTGTGTCATTGCAGTCATACTATGCAACTGGCAAAGTCTATTTAATGACGACTTGCGAGATGATCAGGTTTAGGAAATTAAAGAACTGCTCGCAGGAATACTAGTCAGTTTGCTGTGGGAAGAGACTGAAGTTCTGGGTCTGTACCATACGGTGCATTGATAAATCTATTTCATTTATTCCTTTTCTTCTGGCAGGACAGTCTCAAAAGTGCCACCTGTCTCATGAACACTGCAAGAACCCAAAAGGGCAGGACTGTAGGGACACTTTTAACATCAAAGTGCAATGCTAGGCTTAAGGATTGTTTTCATATCAATGAATTGTTAGACATTTTTCCAATATGGGAAGAGAGAGTGGGGTTCACTTTAAGGAAAATTCCGTTTTGTCTGGTATCTTAAAGGAGTTCAGAGAGTTTTGAATGGATGCCGTGCCCCTTTTCCAAAGGTGAAAAAAATGAATTTAGTGGGGCCAGCAGATAGTGTAGTGGCTATGTCACTGA
>NW_006192129.1:0-788 GCF_000334495.1 Tupaia belangeri chinensis | reverse complement strand
AAAACCAGAGCCTTGACCACCATGCAACCTGTTGTACCCCAGAGATTAATGTTAATCAGAACCTTACTCCTGGGGTATCTTTGTTTCCCATGTACAATAAGAGTATAAGATATTTAAATAAATTTTAGAAGCTCATGTCAGTGCCTTATACTCCTTCAATGCCACAAACTCAAACCCCCCTTTGGGTAAACTAGATATGCATTTATAGTTTCTGGAGAATATATTCTAGATCCATGTGATAGATAAAAGTTTTGTCCCTTCCCTCCCAACCCTATTTGAGAGCTCTACTTGGGACAAGCCCAACATTTATTCCGTGATTAGAATAAGTAAATTTCTAGGTGGAGGTGATAGAATAGGGCAAACAGATACTAAAGACCAAGAAGATAAATGGGATGAGTTCAAGGTGTACTGTAGCACAGTAGTGGAACTATAAATGGTAAAAATTCCATTGTACTGCAAAATACCAAAAAGGATTTCAAATGGTTATAACACAAAATAATGAGAAATAATTTAAGTGGTAGATATGTTTACTTCCCTGATTTAATATCACGTATTATATACATGTATGGAAAAATCACACTGTACCCCATGAATAAGTACAGCTTTTATGTATCAATTAAAGTGATCATTAAAAGAAATAAACAAATTTTCCCATGGAAAAGAATGACTAGTTACCATCAAGTCTCATTAGAATTGCTTCTCCTTGTTTGGAATCTTAATTCTTCTAGATAATTGCTTTCCCAGATTTTAGCTATGTAAAAGCATTTTTAAAATGTATATGATTTTTT
>NW_006192128.1:0-788 GCF_000334495.1 Tupaia belangeri chinensis | reverse complement strand
TCATTTCTCTGTCTCTCTCATAGAAGAAATAATTAAACTTTAAAAAAAATTTAATCCATTAAGAAAAGAAAAAAGACCTACAAGTTGAAGAATATCATAACCATCACTTTCTTCAACCAAATGTTCAGCTCGGACTTGTCAGCCGATAGGGCTCTCCACTTAGAGGAAAAGAAATTCATCCAGCTCATATTTGTGGCAATAGTCACGCATCAGGCCTAGTGTATATCTGTAAGACTGAGAAACAAGATGTGACGTGAGTCTTCCAAAATGCAGCCCCATGGGCAAAAGGAAGAGTTAGAAGCTTGTTAAAAAAACACATTACCATCTGGAAAGAAGTACAAGACATCATCTCTGAGAAATTGATGTCTGCTGGGAAACACCGAGGTGCCAACAGCTGACAGAAACCGACGAAATGATCATCACTATTCCTGCCTCCCAACTGGGGAGGTCTGGTAGATGAGGAAAGACAGAAGGTGAAGATGCCAAGCATGCAGGCCTTCTTCATTCTCAAAGTGAGACGCTTGTAAAATAGCCCTGTGCACACGTGAACTTTTCTCATGTTCATTTCATGAAAAGTGTATCATTCTATATGGAAAAGAACATACAGGGCCGGGTGGGGGCACAATGAGAACACAACTGGGCTCATTTGGGAAAGGTATGGGGTTTCCTGGAACCTCCCTGATCATCTCAGATGCTCCCATGTGTTTGCCCGTAATCCAGGCCAGCTATAATGGGAGATGGAGTACAGCATGAAAAACATGTTGGGGCGATAGTTCTCTCATGGAGGA
>NW_006192127.1:0-788 GCF_000334495.1 Tupaia belangeri chinensis | reverse complement strand
ATGGATAAATAAAGTTAATAAAATAATTCTTTAATAATAAATAAAGTAAAACAAACAATTATTTAAAACAATGAAAGCACCTGGCCCTTTCCTCCCGGGAAGTGGACACACCTGTTCTAGGTACGTGCTCTCCAGGTCTGTGAGCGCCCTCCGGCCTGGGGCACCCTCCGGCCTGGGGCACCAACCACCCCCAACACAGAGAACTAAGGGCGGCAAACTGCACTTGGGCAGGAGGAGATATCAGAGAAATGTAAAAGGCATCTCAGATTAAAAGTGCTTGACCAGGGATTGAATTTCATGTAGAGGTCATCCATTTCGATATCTAAAATATACGGGTCCACTCCCGAACAGGTCACGCCTATAGCTATAAATGCCGAAGTTACCTACCCCAGGAAAATACACCGAGGGCAGACAAAAACCCTACAAAGTGTGCCCAATGGTTACCTGCTGCACGATGAGTAGGGGTGAGTTTAAGGAGAAGACAAAGCAGACCAGCTGCAGGGCACGGCCACAGGAGTGTGAAGGAGAGGCGGAGTGAAAACTGCAACCAAGGGTACAGAGGCCAGGAGCTCCTCGGAGGGCCAGCGCTGCCAGTGGGGGGTCCGGAGGGAGGAGGCCACAGGACACTGCCAGGCCACGGCCCCACGCGAGCTGTGCGGGACAGGGCCGCTGACCTGCTCCCGTCACCACTGTCTTATCCTAACGTCAGTTTCTCCTGGCTTGAGTGCCACTTCATTTTATAAAGCTATGCATATGGAGTCTTTGTAAGGAGACATTTCCGAAGGACA
>NW_006192126.1:0-788 GCF_000334495.1 Tupaia belangeri chinensis | reverse complement strand
CCTGGCACCACACCTGGGGGCTGCACACAGCGGTGGCTGGTCTGTGAGCCACGCCGAGGACTCCCAGTCGGGGCACACAGAGACCCCACCCACCCCGAGTCCTACAGTCACCGAGGGCTCCCTCGGGGCAGAGCCGAGAAGCCTTTGGGCACGTCCCTCACGGAGTCCAGGGTCCGTAAAGGTGACGGCGTGGACAGGTGGCAGACCCAGCAGAGGTGTGTTCAGGCCCCACCCTACGATGCCCGATGTCACGCACAGTCACCCCTCCTCGCCCAGGACCTCCACCCAGCCACAGGAAGCCCGTGCTGCACCCCAGGGAGGGCTCTGGCAAAGGACTTTCTTTCCATGTGCCGGACGAGAGGCAGCGCTTAGGAGGGAAGGGACGTCCCGTCTGTGTGAGGAGGAGCCCGAAGCTCTGGGGGAGACGGCCGGACCCCCTCCCCTCTCGGCAGACCACCAACGGCATTTTCAGATCGCTCCTAAACATACGATTGTTTTATTTCTGCTCTCTGGTAAAACGACTCAGGGAGTGAGTTAGGAATCGCTTTGTGGGACACGGAGTGTGAAATACACCCCACAGACTCAGCAGTGGGCCCGGGTGTGCTGGACCTGGCAGGCTGAGCCCCCACGGGAGGCCCGGGTGCGACTTCCAGCCGCTCCAGACAGCCAGGTGCCACCGTGCACGCCTGCAGCCCCAGCTGGGAGCCTGAGGCAGGAGGTTTGCAAGTCAGAGCTCAATGAGGAAAGAAAATGCAGTCTCAGCTACTCGGGAGCTGAGGCAGAGAGAC
>NW_006192125.1:0-788 GCF_000334495.1 Tupaia belangeri chinensis | reverse complement strand
GCATGCACACATGGCCGGCATGACTTTAAGTCGCTGGGTCCAGAGCATGAACCGCAGTCAACGACATGGGAGCCATTACACCATCTACTGGTCCCTGTGGTGATTTCTTAGAGTAGCAATAGGAAACTAATGCAATACGTAACCAAACTATGCCCTGCATTCTCTTAGGAGTACATTTCTTAGAAATAGTATAATGTTTTATCTACTATCATTGTTACATTTTTGTAGGTCATTAATTATACAACTCATTTGTCATTTAATATCTGATGTTTCTGAATTTTTCATTTGAATTTCAGTATCAACTTTCGAGGTATATTTTAAACACGCTGCATGTACAAGCTTTTTCCTTTTTCCCTTCATGTGTAAAACTCAGTGATAATAATGTAGCTGCAATGATATGACAGTATTTGAAATGTGAATCCAAATAAATTAGATAAAAATGATTCATATTTCTTATTATGAAAGCATGCAATAATAATACAGAAAGACTAGCAGAAGATTTGCTACTTTTGACACGTTAAGAATTTAATTTTCAACAAAAGTGCATTCCCAAGTTCTGCTTTTGTTTTTAATAAAATCCCAATTTCAGGGGATATTGAAATGTAAACAGGAAATAGGTGTCAGCCTCAGGTCAGACCTACATAGTACGGTATACTTATTTACACCAAATGTTTCACAATTGTTATCTTTAAGCTAAATAATCATCTCTCTGATTTCTTCCTAGGACTACATGCAGCCTTTGAATGGTAGCACTTTTATTTTCCCTTTTACACATGCTAAATATGAGC
>NW_006192124.1:0-788 GCF_000334495.1 Tupaia belangeri chinensis | reverse complement strand
GCTTCGAGAACGAATGTCTAGCTGCCCGTGGCCGTCCGCTAAGCAAGGGTGGCCGTATTTCAGGCGGCCCCGCGTCGAGAGGCGTCCCTCGTCACGGGCTCTTTTCTCACGACGTCTGGCGGAATGAAGGGGGCCATTGTGAGGGGAGCCGGCACGTCAGCCGACACCTGCTCAGGTGTCTGCAGGTCTTGGCAGCCGGGAGGCGGCCCCCTTTAATGAAGGTGGTGTGATTGTTGGGAGGTGCAGAAGGTTCAGAAGCAGGCGTTCCTAATGGGGCTGTGAAAACCGGGGCAAAGCCTGGCGTTGTATTCTCTGAGGGGCTGCCGAGCGTGGGGCCGGGTGGCGCTGCCGTCACATTAACTATCTGAGCTAGAAGAAGCTGGGTCCACGTAATCCTAACCTTTCTCAAAGGCAGCAAAATGTACATGAGGTTCAATGTTTTTGTGCAGAGTGGGACTTGGAGGCTGTGCACTCCCAGAGAGAGAGGGGGGAAGTGGAGAAAGCGGTCCCCGTGGGGAATGAGCTCCTCCGTCTCTTCCTCCTCTCAAGATTTCGGGCATGCACACACGCTCAGCATGTCTTTGTAGATGCTGGGTCCGAGACTGCAACTCCTTGATCTCTCATGTCGGTCCCAGCTGCCTTAACCACCAGGTCACATGGATGGCATAAGCTAGCCAAGTAATAACAAATGATCTGGTGGCATGCCGATCGTTCTGTGCCGTACAACTGCCGTCTCTGTCTGGTTCCAGAACATTCTCATCTTCACCAAAAGAAGCCCCAGGGCCAGC
>NW_006192123.1:0-788 GCF_000334495.1 Tupaia belangeri chinensis | reverse complement strand
AAAAAAAAGGAGTTCCAGACATAATCTTGACAACAATTGTTATACTTTTTTGATATTCCAGTTGAGGTTAGGTGATACCCATTATGTTTTGATTTGAATTTTCCTAAAGATTAGTGATACCAAGATTTTTTTCCCCATATACTCCTTGACTATCTAATTCTGTCTCCTTCCAGAACAGGCTGTTCAAAATAATAGCTCATTTAAAAACTGAATTATTATTACTTTTTCTGGTAAGCTATTTGAGTTCTCTGTATATTCCAGTTATTGATTTCTTGTCAGATAAATGAAGGAACTTTAATATTTTTGTGAAAAATGGAACTAATTATCAGTTAAATTCAGTACAAAAATTCTGAAATCCGTTGCATAGTTTTTTTCTTAATATGTTTTTGAGGTCTTTTCTAATCAAACTTTAGTCTTGACCAGTGTTTTGATGTTTTCCCTCTATATTTCTTCTGGTAATTTTATGATTTGGAGTCTTATGTTTAAATCTTTAAACCATTTTGAGTCAGTTTTTAAGTAGATTGAGAGATATGGTCTTGTTTCTTTCTTCCACTTATGGACATCCAATTTTCTCAACATCATTTACTGAAGAGGCTTTCCTTCACTCTTTGAATTTTTTATGCATATTTGTGAAAAGTCATTTGGCTGATGTGCATGGATTTATTTCTGGATTTGATATTCTGTTCCATTTATCTAGATGTCTGTTTTCATGCCATTGCTGTGCTGTTTTGCTTACTACCAATTTGTAGTATAACAACTCATAATGTGCTACCTCCAGTTTTGTTCTT
>NW_006192122.1:0-788 GCF_000334495.1 Tupaia belangeri chinensis | reverse complement strand
TACGTCTCAAAGTACAGCCCTGTGAGTGCATTCATCTACAGTGACCTCACTGTCCTTGGATACTAATAGATTTTTCTTTCGAATATTACATAAGAGACCTAGTTCATATAAATTTTCATTTCTCTTCATCGACCCAGAAGGCTGAGAGGAATGGACTGAGAGTCTGTCCTAGCGGGGGAATTGTCTCTAATTTATTCTGTGAAGAATCAGTGTTTTGCTAGCCACAAGGCCAGCTGTGTACTGTAGTCAGCCATCCCGTGTCCTGGTGTATCTGCCCGTTGTTTGTAAGAGAATGTCTCTGGTCTCCTGGGTTGTCGTTAGGTATGCTACAGTACATGTCTGCAGGCACACGTCTGCGTGGAATGCTCTTCACTGACAGCGGTGAGACTGGTCACAAATGGTGTCTCGTCTTCCTCTGGCTCAAAGGTTCCCCGGTAGTGTTTCTTCAGTATTTCCTCTTTTTAGACCTTAAACCTATAAGTCACAGCACTCCCTTCTCAGGAAGGCTAGCCGCTAGCTGGCTGTTGGTGTTTTTCTTCCATCCACATCTATCTTAGCATGTCTTGCATCAATTCGAAAATAGTAAGTCTTTAATTATTATCAGAGAAAAGTTCACTTTTGTGATATGGAAAGCATCCATTTCTGATTTTTAATATTGACATAGTTCTCTCCTATTTTATATTTGCTTTGATATTTTAGTTTTACTGGGATAAAGATATGAATTAAAAGCCTATAAGGTATTTTCTTTGGTTTAAAATTTTTTTGTTGCTTTTATTTCCTTTTTTTTT
>NW_006192121.1:0-788 GCF_000334495.1 Tupaia belangeri chinensis | reverse complement strand
GGCTCTTGCCTTAACCTTCACATTCCTTCTGGGAGTGAGTCTGCTCAAATGTTACCTCTTCCAGGAAGCAATTCTTAATAGCCGTATTCATTTAGCCTCCACCTTCCTCATGCTTCCTCCACCTGACCCGTGCCACTTCCAGTCAGCCCCTCCCAGGATTTATTTTTATCATGGGATTGATACTATCTGCAATTGACTGGTATTTCCTGGTTTATCTGCCTCCCCATGTAATAGACTGATGAGGGCAGGACTGGCTCTGTGCCTTGGTCACCACAGTGCCACTGCATAAGCATTCAAATGTCAGCCTGACCAGTCTGTGTCTGGTCTGGACTCTGACCCTTTCAAGCAGTGTGGGGGCACGGTGGGGTGTGGTGCTCCCCAGACCTCACCCTCAGCTCTGTTTTCCTGGCAGATCCTTCACCGACATCAAGCAGCAGTACGGCCCAGACATCGCAGGTGCCTTTTTCGTCCTGAAGCAGGGAGGCGCAGTCAAGTATGACAGCAGAGCCTTTGGGACGGGTGGGGAGGAGGAGGAGGAGTGTCTCACATCCAGACTTGGCAGTCAGCACTGCCAGTCTCCTGGTCTCTGCCACCTGCTGGCTGTAGCTGTGTGGCTTGAGACTTGTTCCTGAGTTTCCGTTTTGTCATCTGGAAGATGGAATAGTTACTGTATCTGACCTACAAGGTTTACTGTAAAGACCAAATGGAATTTCACTTTTCCCCCCCGGGGTTCAGCATAGCACAGGAGCTCATGGGGGTTAGTTTTAGTTTTATTTGTTTCCTTCTTT
>NW_006192120.1:0-788 GCF_000334495.1 Tupaia belangeri chinensis | reverse complement strand
AAAACCTCTCCAAAAAACAAAGAAAAAAAAACTAGTATAAAGCAGTTTCATAGAGTACCGTGGGTAAAATCTTAATCATCTTTAGTGGGGGACAGTTACTATTATGAGGTCAAAGGCAAATATAGTCATCCAACAGGAATGCATAGATAATTTGGACAAAAATAAGAACAAAGAGGCCTGCTCAATGTAGAACAATGAAAAGGATTCGTTTTTTGGTTCTGAAATGGTAAGTGAAATACTTGGAAAAGGACAGATAAACTTTATCGACACAGTTCCCAAATTGACTTTTACCCCATAGTATAACTTTGAGGGCAAGATGGCAAAAAGTTTTTTTGTTTATTTTTTTCTTTTTCCTCTGACATTTTAATTTTCACTTCTTCCAAGAAATCCTGCCATATTTTTAAGTGGGTGCAACACATAAGACTGAATTTATGCATTTAAATAAACAGATATGACAAAACAATAAAAGTTGCATAAGATTTACATGGGCAAATTGCCACTCCTTGAGTTTTGAAATTTTCATGCCCAGTAAACTGGGAGTTTGCTAATTAGCTCTATGCACATGCCCAGAAATAGAATCACAAATACCATTTTTTGTCATCAGGAATGGGTTTACAATATGCCAAATAAAGTGCACCTTCGGGTGATATATCCAGGTCAAAAAATATACAGTATGTCATATTTTAAGCTGCCTGGTCTCACCTTTTTTCACTATTTGGCACAGCTACCCTGAGAATGTTTTCTGTTGGTGGTTGTCAGCTGTTTAGGATAACAAAGTAGAAGACTTG
>NW_006192119.1:0-788 GCF_000334495.1 Tupaia belangeri chinensis | reverse complement strand
GCCAGGCCTGGATCATGGGCATGCATGTGCCCAGTATCCTCAGGGAGGTCTCTGGGTGGAAGGAAGCCTGGAACCTTCCCACATGAGTCAGCCTCGCAGAGGGTCTCATATTATTTGGGACTGGATTTTGAAATAAGAGCAGTTTTCTGGGACTGAGTCCTTAAACCTGTGGATTGGATTGTAGGATACCCTGTCGGTGTCAGAGGATCAGCAGAGACTTGGTGTTGAAAGAGACACCACGTATTTGCTGCCAGGGGGAAGAAAAAAAAAAGAAAAGAAAACCCCTCAGGTAGGCATGTAGATTTCAGTTTACAAAGAGAAAGAAGCCAATCTTCTAGACACTGCTCAGCTCAACATTAAGTCAGTGTGTTGATGCACCATAAAGGAAAAGCGTTCCTAACCATGCCTTGTTTTTTCTTTTTCCTTTTCCCCCCTTTAATCGTAATCTACTTGGAAAAGAACCTATCTGTCTTTTCTTTCAACACATGAAATATTTAATATTTAGGAGTCAGGTGCTCAGATAGATCTCTTTCAGATTTAACTGAACGCTTTCACCAATTACTGATCTTTGTGAAGTCGCTCATATTTTTGACTGCTCTTTGGTCAAAGTGATTTTACTTACCCTTCTAAAGTTAGCAGCATGAACAGCTGAGGAAGTGCAAGATTTTTAGCTTGATTTCCTTCAGTCTCTTCTGGATTTTAAATAGGACACAGATATCTCTGTAAATAAAAATAACTTCCTGTCAATTTATTTGGAAAATATCCCAGACTTCATCTCCCTGCCCTGT
>NW_006192118.1:0-788 GCF_000334495.1 Tupaia belangeri chinensis | reverse complement strand
TCACAGCTCCTGCCTTTCCCGGGGCGTTCGTAAGCGTCGGGCAGCGGTGCAGAATGAAGAGCCAGCCAGCAGTGGCTTGCACCTCTGCAGCGTCCTTGGCGCCCTGGGGAAGGCCCTTGGTGAGGTGGGCGAGGAGTCGTATCCATGTCTTACATTCTCAGAGCTTTTTCAGATAGACCTGGAACTCTGTTGAGCATTTTTGTGTAAGAACTTGTATTTTGCAAAACGCGCGTGTGTGTTTGTCTCCCAGGATTACCTGCCTGTGTTGCGCCGTATCTTGTTCTCTGCTCCGATCGCCAACTGGGGGAAGAAGCCCTGGCTTGTATTTTTGTATTTCTCACTGCAGAGCTGAATAATTGAAATATTTCATCTTTGTTCCTTTTTTTTCTGGGTCCTTTGTTTTAACGTAACTTTTAGGAGGACGAAGTATTTTATGAAACGGATGAGCTGGTGTTTGGGTCAGAAGCTGCCTGTGCCAGCCGTCCTGTAACCCACACCCCAGGTGATCCCTGCCTCTGCCCCGGGCGAGAGGAGGGCCTGGAGTAACTGAACAGACACCCTAGCAGAAAAGAGACCTTTATTTGTGGTATGGAATCTCTAACTTCCAGGGTCTTGGTGTAGACGTTCACGTGGATCAGGCCCTTCCCCTGGAATATTGCTAAAATATGAAAGCTGTCTTGCTTTCAACCAAATCAGAAAGTGATACTGTAGTGTAGACAGCTGTTTTTTCTGCGTATGACTCATCTGAAGTCGCCCTCACCCAGGAACGGCCTCAGTAGCCAAGTTCG
>NW_006192117.1:0-788 GCF_000334495.1 Tupaia belangeri chinensis | reverse complement strand
AAAAAAAATAAGCATACAATAGAAATTAATATGAAAAGTATTACCTCTAAAGAGACTGGTTGGGAGGCTGTCCTAACACAATTGTTCCACATATATAGCTGTCCACTGGACCAACTCACTGGGGGGTTGCTTGGTGAGCAGTCAGTAATCCTCTGGGTGTGCACTGGTGTCCTGTCCCCTGTCTCTGCCTGCCTGTTGCTTTCATCTTCACACTAGACAGACTACACGTGGGGTTGCTTTGCAGGGCAATGTGCCAGTGGACCCTGTGAGTCATTATCTCCTGGGCTCTCACTGGGCCATGAACTCTAATGACCTACTTCCTATTCGACGAATAGCTTCTTTCTTTCTTAATTACCCACCAGATTCGCTCCCTTCATACTCAACCCTGAAGTCTTTCTGCCTCTCTATGTCTCTGCTCTGATGTGTTGGTCTCATCCATCATGAAATTTCTGTATGACTTTGAGCTTTTAGTTATCCGTTTCATGTATTTAGTGTCCCTTTAGGGTAAGATTCTCATGTCATACCCCTTGGTACCCAAGCTCCCCACTAAGTCCCACCATGGCATTCCCAAATGATGCTGATGATGGCCCTAAGATGGCAAATGCCTTTGTTGCCACAAGGGTCTTTGTGTAGATGTCACTTGAGATGAGATGGTCACAAGTGCACTAAGGAAAGTAAGACTGGGGCCAGAAATAAAATGCTATGGAGAGTGAATGCCCCAGCATAGTCAGTAAATTCAAGTATAGAAACTGTGGCTTTTGGGGATCAGTTAGCATAATGGCTATGTC
>NW_006192116.1:0-787 GCF_000334495.1 Tupaia belangeri chinensis | reverse complement strand
GTACACACCATCCCTGAGCCCCGGTATACAATAATCCCAAAAGCTTTCATCGAACCCTTCTGTGCGCTGATCACTGACGTTGTGTTCTCTGAAAGATTTGAGCTGGAAATTGAAACAACAAAAAGACGAAAAGCCTGCACGCACAGCCTTTATAACCACGTTGAGATGAAGTGGCTTAGTCCTAGCAGAGGAAAGCCAGGTCCGGCCTTTGTTGGACAAAAGCCTAACACAGGTTTGATGAGGCCCCTCCACCCCCTGGGGACTCTGGGGAGAAACCCATCCTCGTGGCTCCACAGCTGGCTGGTCCTGTGGGCTCAGTCTGAGCACCAGTGTCAGGCAGGAAGGCAGAGATCGCAATGCCCACTTCGCAGATCCAAGCAGGAGGCTCAGAGAGGCTATATGATTCTTGCCAGTTTGCCCGAGGAGAAGGTTCTGGAGCTGGGCTGGGCATCATCACCCTGGTCGCACCTCCACTGTGCTGCCTGGGAATGCCTTCAGGAAGGCTGCCTCCCAGCCGTCCCCAGTTCCCCCAAGTTGCTCCCAGAATGTGGCGTGCAGCAGATTTGGGTGACTTCTCTCCTGTCACTTTGACATCCCCCCCACACTGATTCTGCTCATGTTGCTTTCGGAGACAGTGAGGCTATCGCGGACACATCCGGCTAACCGTGGCCTCCCGGGCCACACTGTCACAGGCCGGTTCTCTTCTGCGCTTTCCTACGGTGGTTTCAGAGCGCCTTTGGGTGCTGGGTCTCCACGGAGCTCATGTCGACAGCAGCCCGCCCCCCCC
>NW_006192115.1:0-787 GCF_000334495.1 Tupaia belangeri chinensis | reverse complement strand
CACTCTGCCAGACCACTCCCTCAGTGGGTGTTCTGGTAAAGGTGAACAGGACCGAGTAGAGAAGGAAAGTGCTGCTAACACAGCGTGTGTTTTAGCTTTCCCTGGCTCTGTGGCAGGCTGGGTTTCCAGAGACAGGGAACAAGCGACATCTGAGAAACAAATGCAATGATCAAATTATCTCAGGAAATACGAGGATGTCTTCATGGAGGAGATGGCATCTGATACGAGTTTAAGAGATCTGTACCTACTAATGCGGGGTGAGATGAACGAAAAGGAGGGGATGAAATGAGGGGAAGAAGACGACGACAGACAACAGAAAAGGGAATATTAACAAATGGGAGTACTGAAAATGCACGCAATGACCAAGCTATGACATGGAATATGGATGTGAAGTGGAACTGGCGAACTGGCCCGTCTGCTAGGGATAGTACATGGAGAAGTGGCCATGGGTAGGTGCCCTCTCATTGCATAAAATAAGTCACAGGGAAGCACAACCACTCTTGCTCTGGATGTTAGTTACGGTGCTTGAAAGTTAGAGAATTAGGACAATTTGGGTTATCTGCTTTCTGGTGCTGTCAGTTCATAGCTTTACTCAATCAACCAAATGTTAACTGAGCATCTATCCTGCCTGGCTGCACACACACTGCTGTATTTCAACACTAATGTTTTATTACACCTCTATCTAGAGTTCACGGTCTGTGTAGCAGAACTTGGAACAACTACAGGAAACACATATTTAAATAAGAGGATTAACAACAGCCAGTGGCATGGTGGTTAAGGTGGTTAT
>NW_006192114.1:0-787 GCF_000334495.1 Tupaia belangeri chinensis | reverse complement strand
GAATAGCAAAAATCTCTCAGCAACCCTCCCCCAAAATAATAAACAGATTTCTTATCTAATTGCTCTTGCTAGTATTTCCAGTTTACGTTGAATAGAGGTGGTTAGAATGGGCATCCTCATCTTATGCTAGTTGAAAAGCTTACAGTTTTTTCACATTTATTACCCTGTTAATTATGGATTTTCCAAACACTGTTACATTTAAACTGGGTAAAATTTTTATCAAATAAAAAGATTTTGGGTTTTGTTGAATTCTTTTTCTGTGTTATTCGAGATGACCACATAGCTTTTATCTTTCACTCTATTAATGTTTTATCACATTGATTGATTTGCATATGTAAATCATTATATTCAAGGTTATTGTTGACAGGTAAGGACTTAATACTGCGATTTTGTTATTTGTTTTTGGTCATATATCTTTCTTTCTTTCTTGTCTAGCTTTGGGATTTGACAATTTTCTCTAGTTCTGCCTTTACAATTTGACAATTTTCTTTTGATTTCTTTCTCTTTATCACTTGTATGTCTGTTGTAGTTTTTTTTTTTTTCTTTTTAAGGGCTACCATAAAGTTTATATGAAACATCTTAAATTATACTATTATAAGTAGATAATAATTTCTTTCACATACAAAAACTAGATTTTTACCCTCCAGTAACAAATTTATGTTTTTGATTTCATAATGTACATCTTTTTATATGGTATATTCCTTAATAATTGATACCTTTGGGTTTTTTTTATTGTTTTTACCTTTTCCTAATATTAGATATGTGTAAGATTTATGTATCATCAGTA
>NW_006192113.1:0-787 GCF_000334495.1 Tupaia belangeri chinensis | reverse complement strand
AAGCCACTACACTGGGGACCAGGTTCCAAAACGTGAACTTCCGGAGGATAAACCAGCACCTCACCTGTGCTGTTCCTATGGCTTCTCATCCTTCTCTGAAGGAATGTCTGCTTCCCCTAGAGAAGCACCTGCTTCATGTAATCTTATTTGTCTCTGCAGGAAACTCAGCATCATCTGAAAACCGCCTTGATTGTCACATGTTAATAATCACCACGAGGCCTTCTCTGCCTTACTGAACACACGTCCCCAGTAATGGCTGAATGAACACATGAGCGAAAGCGTAGTAGACAAAAAATACTCAGTATTTACACTGGTTTTCCTATGAAATGTTCTTTTCCTCAAGAAGTTCATGTTTACCTAATTTTTTTGCAGGTACTTCAGTTGTGGCTGTGAAAGCTTTTGCTCCTGATTCACTTCGAGACAGCGTTACATACTCCATTTTCAGTGGGAATGAAGATGGAGTTTTCTCCCTGTGTCCCCACTCAGGTAACTTTCTCCCCCCGTGGTAGCTTTATTCTCTGCCTTATCTAATGTTACTACACTAGCAATCAGCACCAAGGCAAAATTTGAAATATAGAAATTATTAGGAGTAAATCGTGCAAAAGGTAAATGAGAAAGTGTTTTTAATAGTAGCTGATGATAAATTATGGAAAACCAAGAACTATTTATGTGTTTATGTATACTAAGAATTCTACTCTTTTTTTAAGGTTTTAATTTCTTTTAAAAAAAAGTTATGATAGAGGGGCCAGCCGTTACCGTAATGGCTATGTCTTTGGATTCCCATGTA
>NW_006192112.1:0-787 GCF_000334495.1 Tupaia belangeri chinensis | reverse complement strand
GACGTCAAAAAGCCCCTGAACCTGCTCAGGATTCTGCTGCGTTTGTCGTATTTCTGGTGCCCACAGGACCAACTGCTGCTCCAGTTAGAAGAGCCTAATTCCGCTACAGTCTAGTCTGAGTACAGTGTAATATTTAAAATGTGTAATTTCAGTGCAAAAATAATATTCTGCAGAAAGACTGGCAGAATATAATTTTACTAATCATTTATTATACCAAATCTTTGACCACAATTTGTTTTCTCATCATGGACAGAAGCAGGACACCATTCCACAGTATCATCCCAGAGTCCTTAGGGGAAGCATTCAGTTTTTAAAAGGGTATAAAAATCTCTCCTTTTGGCCATTTTACAGTATACTCAGAGCATCCAGAGAATTCTCTAGGCATAAACAGTTGTAAACATAAACTTCACTACACTGTTGCAGAGAGTAGAGGCAGCTTGTTATGGTGACAAATTTAACCACTGGAAAATGAAGATGGCTTTAGGCAAAACAGGTGTGTGTAGACACAGCAACGGACAAAATTAAAGCAGTAAATTTGTGGACTCTGTGTGTGTGCACGTGTATGTACAGAACAGCCTTCAAAAATCCATTGTATTTAATCCATTCTCATTGATGTTTTTGTCCACAAAAGATGTTTTAAAAATATATATTTGGGCTGGGCACTATGGCCACGGTAGAATGCAATGTACTGTGAGGTGGACACACATGGGAAGGTGCCGATTTACACCTGGAGACAACCCTGAGATTCTGAACTGGCTAAGATGGCATCATGATCCTGTAGAGGGTG
>NW_006192111.1:0-787 GCF_000334495.1 Tupaia belangeri chinensis | reverse complement strand
CCCCAGGGTCAGCGATGACAGGGAACCTGGGGACTCACCTTGGCCTTCCTCAGCACGTGCCCTCGGCAGGGGGAGCTGCCCGAGGCTGGCTGGCTCTTCTTCAGGACAGCGGCGCTGTTCACCGGCAGGGGGCCTTCTGCATCGCTGGTGTCACAGCTGGAGATGGGCGAGTTCTCCAGAGTCCGATGCCGCAACACTGGAGACTGGGAGGAGGGAGAGCCCTATGTGAGAATGGTCTCCAGGCTACCGGTGTTTTCCAGCAGGAACGTGACATATTTTAATGAAGAAATGGATTTGAAAACGGCCAAGAGTAACAACCATCAGGACCACCTAACTCAGTGCCCAATCTCAAAGCACCTTGAGAAGTTCCATTTTACAGATTGGAAAGCTGAGGCTCAGAGGGACGCTCTGGCTGGGGCTAGGAAGTCAGCAGGACTCAAGTCCACGTCTTCTGCACTCAAAGCTTGGCTCTTCCACCCATGACGTGCCATTTCGATATGTTGATTTGTCTAGTGCCTTCTAATTTTCAGAGCTGGCCCATTGGCTAACTGCCCCTGAGACAGCCAGGCAGCAGCAACCACGTTGACTGGGAGCAGCATCAGCTCAAGGAATCCAGTCAGCTGCCGAGCTCCCTGGAGAACACGGGCACTGACCAAGACTGGAGACTGTGCACTGTTCCCAGTGCCGTTAACCTACGCCCCAGGAGAGGGCGGGGGCTGGCTCTGTGGCACGGTGGCTAAACACTCTTCAGAGGAAGTCGGATCCCACATGGCTGACTGTGGCTTGA
>NW_006192110.1:0-787 GCF_000334495.1 Tupaia belangeri chinensis | reverse complement strand
AAAAAAATAAAAGAACTGTTCTGGACAACTATGATGTGCTCCAATCTCAGACAGCAGCTCTATAAGCCCAAACGCATGGATGTCCATAACCACCTTTGCCATCTCACCTCAAACTCTCTCCACTTCTCGGATGGTAGCTGTAGCTGCCCTTGCCCGTGATCTGACTTACCTGGTTCTAGCATCATTCCTCCTCAGGCTCTCTTTGTTTGCCCTCTGTCTCATGATCTTAGCCTCCTCCCAAATGTTACCCAGAAGGGAGAAAGGGTTAACAGTTCAGAGGTAAGCACTGAACATCAGGAAGAGTGGCAACTTGATCAGAATTAAAGCCTTCCTTCCTACAAGAGAACAATCCTGGGGCCATTACAGATGTTTCTCATAGAAATCCTCTGGAATTAAGCCATGTTTGCTTACAGTGTAACCCCAATAAAGGTATGCCTTCATTGATTGTTCCTCTTTGTCTTACCCATTTCCTCACTCCTACTCCTTAGGATTGTCTCCCACATAAACCTGGCTCTGCTTAAGGTAACCCAGTTCTCTTCACCATCATCCAGGAGAATGCCTTCTCTCCCTTGGTTTGAAATCCCTCTTTGGGGTTTCTTGTCTTTCTCTTTCTTGGTTTTACTCTTTTACTTTATGGTGGGACACATCCTTCAACAATGTGTTGTACAACTCTTTTCCTTAGATTCTGAAGACATTCACCAAAGTTTCCTGACTCCCAATAACATTTCTAGATGTTCAACATCTTTCTGATACTTCATACTTTGTATCAAACTGATTTTTCTCTCTG
>NW_006192109.1:0-787 GCF_000334495.1 Tupaia belangeri chinensis | reverse complement strand
TATATATATATATAAAGACAGAGGTAGAGTAAAAATTAGAACTGAGGACAGAGCCTTATCCTAGCTTTCACATTCTACCCCTTACGCCTATGGCTCCTGCTACCCCTATATGAAAGACAAACTTGATCCACTGACAGACTCTGTCCAGCACCTTTCTTCTCCCAGTGTTTCTGTTTCTCTACACACTATAGGGCAGTGTAGCCCCAAGGTCCCCACAGTGAAATGCCACGTGTTGGAATTTATTAGGTGACCTGTAATATACTGCCACATCCTATCACTCATACCCTTAACCTATTTTAAGGACTCTTAAGCTTCTGCGTGCTCTCTACCTCCTGTTAGGTTTGATTTGAGATTACATTTTCTTGGTTTCTAGGCTGTGAGAAGCCTACCTGGAGGCTGGGAATACATCTCTCCACAAGGATTTTCTACTTCCTGTGCCACTGCCTTTCCTCTCTGCCTTAAGATTCCCAGAATGTATGGGCTCTGAGCCTGTTCCTATCGCATCCTGTCTCTGGCATGAGCTTCTGTTGTTTCATGCTTAATGTGGCAACTGGCTGTCTTGCAGCAAGAAACTTTTCTACTTTACTATCACAGCATCTAGAACTCACGAAGTTGGGACCTTTTAGTTAGGGTAAGGGAATACATTGGCTAGATAGGGAACTTTGGCATTTGTAGGGTAGATAGACAAGTCAATGACGAAGCACCTTCCACTAGTGATTATTAGGGTTTGCATGTTGAGAGATGATTTTGATTTTTGAGAGATTTTTGCTATAGAACACGTGTGCTC
>NW_006192108.1:0-787 GCF_000334495.1 Tupaia belangeri chinensis | reverse complement strand
TATAGGTATTTTTCTATTTACTTTTCATACAAAACAAAGTATTTTATACTCACTGCTCTGCACCTTGCTTTTCACTTAATATATCAGGAAAGGATTTCCATATCAGTATATAGAAACAGTCTCTATCTCTCTCAATTAAAGATGTATTTTATTGTGTGGCTTTAACTTATCTTACTTAATTGGTTTGCTAGGGTGGGCACTAAGCTGTTTCCAGTCTTCCGCTATTACATACAATATACTTTAGTGAATCTTTCATGTGAGAGGATAAACTATGAAGCCTTCCTCAAGAGTTCAAACCCATTATGGGCCTCCTTTTCTCATGATGCTTTACATCTCATTCCATCAGGGTGCTTGCCATGCCTCCTCTCCTCAGACCAGGGGCTCCTAGAGGCCAAGCGGTATCCAGTGTAGCTCATTTGCACCCTGCCTAGCACAGGAGCCCTGTGTCCAAACTGTACAGAGGAAGCCTGTTCCTAAGAGAGAGGAAGGAGGAAGAGCAGGGTTGGTAACTGAATACAGGTTTCTGGGCGACCTGTGTCCCATCTCCTCCAATCGCATCCATAACTGCGTCTCTCAGTGGCACTTACTGTCTCTCAGTACAGATCTATGTTGTGCCTTCCTCAGTTTGTCACTGGAACTGAAATCTGGTCCCACCATGTTTTACCTGATTTCGTGCACAGGATACTCCAGAAGGGCCAAGTCCAAAGCCCAGTTTGTGTACAGTCCCAGGTGAGCCCAGGACTACTCCGACAGCTTGTCCTATTAGAAAATAGCACTAGCAGGGTAT
>NW_006192107.1:0-787 GCF_000334495.1 Tupaia belangeri chinensis | reverse complement strand
ACTGTGCCATCTAGCTGGCCCACTAGTATCTTTCTCTTAAAGCTAGTCATTTTCCTTTTTTTATGTTTGACTTACCATTGAAAATGTTGGATTTTCCAGCTTTTGAGCCAACTATGTTCCAGGAGGACAGGAGGGGGAAATGGAAGATACGCAGTGTCAGGAGGGATCAGAGTCTCTTTCAGGTTTCACAACTAGGGAGGTTCTTCTTTTCTACTAGAGTGATGAGCTGCTTCCCAGTCGTGTGGTTCGTCTGTGTGATTCGTGCACCATTTCTGAAGCAACTTGAACTAAAGTTCACTTTGACCTCTGCCCTACTCACCCTATTTTCTGCACTTTTTTTTTTTCCCCCCTGCAAAACAAGAGATATAGACATTACTCTTTAGGGTAATCTTTTCCCTCTAGGAAATGTACTTTGGCTAGAAGTTTCTGAGATCTGCTTCTGCTAGGCCTTCTTGGGACTTGCTTCTTCCCCTCTTTCTGAGAGACTTGTTTTGGGCAACTCTTACACATGTTTTGGAGGATGCAGATTGTATCCGTCTCTGTTACCCATTTGAATATGGCGTTTTCAGGTTTTGCTGCAATTGTTTATTCCCTTTCCATTTTGTATACGTTCCAGAAGAAAAGAAAGAATTGCTGACTTAAATAATGATATACATACTAGCAGTGAAATAAATAGTTCTCTCTTACTTTCAAGAAAATTGCTTCACGTATTGTTTCCATTTCCTTATACAGATAGGACTTGGTCATTCTTGTTATAAGCACGAGTGTGTGTGTGTGTGTGTGTGTG
>NW_006192106.1:0-787 GCF_000334495.1 Tupaia belangeri chinensis | reverse complement strand
ATATTTTTACTGCACCTTTTCTGTCCGCAGATATTTAGACAGACGAATGCTGAACGCTGTGTTAGAGTCTTCAATGTTCAGTACAGTGACCTGTTCCCTGGGAGCATGGGCTGTGCCACGCAGCCTGGCTGTGTGTGGGTTATGCCGTCCAGTCTCAGCTGTGCACACGCCATCACGTTCGCACGACAAAAATCACCCAGTGACACGTTTCTCAGAACACGCCCTGTCATTAAGCAATGAATGTCTTTCATTGTCCCTATGCCTTAGTTTGGAACTCAATTTATATCACTTGCTGCGATTTGAATAAATAAAGTACAGTTTAAATGTGGTCAATATTTTTATTTGATTTTTCAATTCTTACTTAAAAACAAAACCATGAAAGAAAGAGAAAGATTGGCTGCACTTTTTTTCACGCGTTCAACACATGCTGTTACAAGAAGATTCGCCTTCAAGTATAGATCTGCTCCAGATTCATAAAATATGCTACTTATATTTTTAGCACTCCTTCAGGCATAGATCCATAGAAGAATATGTACTCTGTATCCTCTGTAAACAGAATATGCACACATTTTTGCTGCTTTTAGATTTCCCAAATAAGCTTTTTTTTTCTCCCTGTTCTTCCCTAATCCCTTTCTATCTCTCTTTCCCCTATTATCCTGCACCTAGGACTTAACTTATTAGTAATTAGAAAACAAATTAGGAGATGATATCAGTAGGAATGCTGAATAAAGATCTTCAAAAATTTTCTCCCTCTTAAAAGCAACCAGAACACCAAAAAAAAAAAAAA
>NW_006192105.1:0-787 GCF_000334495.1 Tupaia belangeri chinensis | reverse complement strand
CCCGGTGACAAGGCGGAAAGGGGAGACTGCCGGTGAGGGCAGCGGAGGCGGGAGTGAGGCAGTTTCGATCTGGTTAGGAAAGGTCTTATTTTCTGGATGGCATTTGATCCGAGGCCTGCGGAGAGGAATCTTGGTGACATCTGGAAGGACGGTGGTTCAGGGAGAGGGGGGAGCAGTTCCTGGACGGCTTTGCTCTGGGCTGCCAGGTAGCCCCAGTCCTAGTGTCGCGGGTGAGCCTCGTGGATAATCCTGCGGGTCTGAGGGGCTCACCCTCGGCGACTCACTGAGCGTCCTGGGTCTTTTCTCACTTACCAGTACGGGGAGTGCTCCCTGCCTGGCCTTCTGCATAGGCCTCACTGTGGGTTCAGTGGAAATGGTGTGGAAGTAAAGGGCAGCCTTCTAACCGCCGTGCGATGCACACGTCCAGCGCCTTGTCGGGAGGTGGAGGCCGTGGGTGGCTGTCGGTTTAGATGGAGAATGTTGACAGCACACGGGTCCCACAGGGGAAGAGCCATTGGGATCGTGGTTCTTTGAGGTTTGCTACAGAACACTGTCACGGCTGCTGCACCCGAGGGACCGGCCTGCTGCTGCCTGTCAGCTCAACTATAAGAAAGTAATTTAATTGTTCGGTGGCACACTTCAGAGAAGGCAGGACTTCCTGTGTGTGCATCTTGAATCTGTCTTTCTCCCTCAGTCTGTGGACTCCAGCCTCGGGGGGCTGTCACGATCCAGCACCGTAGCCAGCCTCGACACAGACTCCACGAAGAGCTCAGGTGAGGGGCGTCCC
>NW_006192104.1:0-786 GCF_000334495.1 Tupaia belangeri chinensis | reverse complement strand
CCAGCAGATGTCAGAATCCTGAGGTGCGATGTGACAGAAGTTCTGACCAGCAATCAGGTTGTGCACATCTAGTCAACACGCAGCCGTAGGCTTGAAGAAGAGCCTAGACTGGGAAACACAGGGTGTATACCTCTGCCATACAGGTCCCTTCAGTGATAAGGTGTGTCTAAATCAGGGGATTTTCTGATTTCTCTTTATGTTCCAGTGTCTGTGATTATTAAAGATAAGGTCTTCTCATATATCTGTATGCCGAATACTACAGAGTGATATTAAAATAAAATTATTAGCTGAAATAAATTTAATAGCATATTTGAAGAAAGAATCATGAATTAGGCAACACTCAAATTCAGAAGAGGTTCAAAAAACTTCACCCTAACGGTGTAGACAGCAGGCTTTTATAGGCTGAAGCAAAGTAAAGAAATGACTTGATTGGCTACAACTGGGCATTTTCCTTGTTTAGAGTATGACCCAGTTAATTGACTCTTCGTGATTTTCAAGTTAGTAATTTTTTTTGTTTTTCAAGATTAATCAGTTACAAGGAATGCCTTGAAGTTAAGTTTAGATAAGGTTTTATAGGGCTCCTGGTACAGAATCAACTCCAGTCTAATCGCCTAACGTCCTCCTGCTTATTTTCCTTTAACAGTGACAACAGCACTTCTGAGAGTTTGGTCCAGGGAACCTGATTCCCTTTCAGAGGGCCTGTGAGGTCAAACTATTTTGATGTTACTGAGACATATTTTCCCTTATTTTATTTTATCTCATTTTATTTGTTCACTCATTTATTTT
>NW_006192103.1:0-786 GCF_000334495.1 Tupaia belangeri chinensis | reverse complement strand
CCTCTCCAAAAAAAAGAAGAAAAAAGAAAGACATAAATGCATTACGTGCCAAGCAAGTCAAAGGTATTACTGTACACAATAACTTCATTCTTGCATCTGTTGAATTTTTTTGAGTTCACTCCCTCTCACCCCCAATTGTCTACCTCCTATACAGTCTCTGGTTGCTACACTTACTCTGTCTACTGTTAAATCCTCCAGATATTTTATTCTTAACTGGAAAATATTTTTATGGGCAGAGGCTATGTTGAATTAATGCACAGAGCAAGAACTAAATCCTTTTCTAATATAATCTTGGTCAGAAATGATCTTTTGTAGAGGTGGTTTAGGGGACTTTGCCTCCACAAGTCATAAAATTATCTACCTTTACCCAGTCAATAAAGTTTTGTATTCTTTTTTAATACGATGCCAGAAATTTTTGTTTGCCTAATTAGAGAAATGGCTTACAATCTGGAAGTATAACTCATTCTCACTAATCTTAGGCTGATCTCTTTTACTTTGCTGATAGAGGGAGATGAGGTAAGACAGGAAGTACCTTCTTGGGGTTCAGAAGCATGTGAAGAAAAAACTCAGCTACTTAACGTGGGGCCAATGAGTACTTCCCTAAAGCTTGCAGAGGCATTTCATGTGCAGAGTCGAACATATGTGCTGATCTGGGGGCCACTGGATGAGTTGATGAAAGATCCAAAGTTCAAACTCATTTCATCTGGTGCTCACAGAGGTCAGGCTTCCTCTAAGGATGGAGACATTTTGTAATAAAGTCAAGATTGTAGGGATAAAGTCAGATAA
>NW_006192102.1:0-786 GCF_000334495.1 Tupaia belangeri chinensis | reverse complement strand
GCTGGGGCTGTGGGTAGGCTGCGGTGTGGCTCCCCTGGGGGGTGCTGCCCCCCAAAATAAACAAACACATCTGGTGGGGGATGAAGAATTGCGCCCAGGTGTGGGGTCTGTGCCCTTAGTCGGCATGTGGTGGCCTGGGCTTGGGCGGTCTGGGGCTTGCAGCTCCTCGGGGAGCCCTGTGTTCCTAGAAAGCATCCCTGGACCTCCCAGGCAGGGTCTCCTGGCCACTTCATAACTGGATTTCACCTAAATTAAAGGTGGTGAGGTCCAGGCCTCCTAGAAGGAGATTTTGTTTTCCCTCTTTAAAAAAGCAGGACAGTCAAGCCAATGGCAGTGTTGGAAGCTCTAACCACCCCCTCTGGTAACTGGCGCACAAGTCCCCAGATTTTTGCAGTGAAACAGAAAAAGTTTCTAATCTCGTTTTCTGATCACCGTTGGTCGCCCAAAGCTCTTGCGGTCGGTGTCAGGTCCCCAGCAAGGTCCCCGGGCTCCCTGCAGCTGCCCTCCCTGCGTGGCTTCGAGGCGTGTGCGTGCTTTTCAGATCAGCAGCCAGAGCGCTGTGCTGTTCGTCAGACCTTGTCCTAACAAGGGGGTACTGTTTCCAGAACGGGAGTTTGTTTAAATTATTTTAAAGTGAAAGAGACAGGATACCTTATAAGTAAATAAGTAACAGTAATTTTTAAATTAAATGCCCAGTCAATCTGGAAACTTTGATTTATAGAAAAATACGTTTAGTTGTAGCTGAATCCCCTCCCTAGTGCTGGGGGCTGCGCCTGTCCAGGCTCC
>NW_006192101.1:0-786 GCF_000334495.1 Tupaia belangeri chinensis | reverse complement strand
TGCTCTGTGAAGCAATCCAACAGGGGAAGGTTCCCAGCTCAAGTCCAGAGAGCACATGCTTGCTTTGACTGAAGGCTGGGAGTAGCTGTGGATTGTGGCATCTGGACCCTCTTGGAGATGCTCTCTCTCGCTCTCCTTCTTTTGCTTTTCTTCTTACTTTTACTCTCTGTCTCTCTGATTCATGAAAGAAATAAACTTTAAAAAAAGTATAATCATAAACTTTTCTTCTCTTTGAACTGCACAGCATGTTCAGTATTTGTGCAATACTACATCCTTTCGGGTTCAGAAGTAAGACCTATTAGCTGCTTTTCCATCGTTTTATAAGTGATGGTGCTGGGACAAGGCAGAGCCAAAGATGAGGACTAAGACGACTGAAACAGGATGACTGGAAATGGAAATCTTAGTTTCCTGTAAAACAAAATAAACGGATGGTTTAACCCAGGCTGGCATCACCATCCATGAGTTCTAATCTGGTGCAGTTCCAGACTAGGTACCTGGCACATAGTGAGGCGGGTTGCAGTGTGAAGTTCCTAAAGATCCCCTTAGCTTGGAGTAGAATCCAGTCTCTGGGAAAAGAGCTGCAGAAAGCTAGCTGTGACTCAGGGCCTTCCATGGAGTCACACAGTTCAGGACAGTAACTCCACTCAGGGAAGAAGCACGTGTGCCCATCAGCGAGCTGAGGCCCCAAAAACAGTTGGGCAAGTGTAGTGGGGGTGAAGGAGAACTCCAAGACATGGTTAGAAAAGCTGTACTAAGGGGGGACCAGCAGTTAGCATAAGGGCTATG
>NW_006192100.1:0-786 GCF_000334495.1 Tupaia belangeri chinensis | reverse complement strand
AAAAAAAAATAGAGAACCTCAGAGAGCTCAGACCACAGCAAAGACCCCTAACAAAGCAGTTCTGGCTGTCCGTGCCCATGGGTTGACCACCTCCCTGGAGTTTAGGCAGGCTTTGGTCATAGAGGGTGTTCAGTGGAATCTGTAGGACACAAACCTCTTTCCTATAGGGATGTCCTAGGTCACCAGGAGGAGGAGGAAAGGAAGCGCTGGCTTTGTCATTCCGTCTGGGCCTGGGCCACTGAACCACAAAGCTCAGCAGGCTGAAAGCACGATTGGGACCTACGTATTTTAGTTACGATCTTCCACTTTCTGGTGCAACAGCGTTTGGCTGTTCTAACAACCTCTGAGGTGAGACCCAAGTGAGATTTTTAAACAAGATCCTCAGGAAATTAATAGGCAGGTTAAATTTTAAGAGGCACTAATATCATGTACCTCCTTATCTCTGGATTCAGTAGACTATTCCTTCTTGTTCGTTCAACAGATACTCACCTACCTGTGCAAGGCATTGTGCTAGACACTGCAGACGTGCAGCAAACAAGGCTGACCAGGCCAGGTCCTCACAGAACTTATGGCCACATCTTCAAAAGGAATGGAAGCCAAAGTCCTGGTCCTAGCCAGTCTCCTGGGGCAGACAGGTCCCCAGAGCACTGGACATCAGTGACACCTCCGCTAAGGACACCTGGCCTTGTTGATGAGTAGCAGAGCACAGAGAGTGGCTAAGGGTGTGGTGTTCAAGTTGGACAGAGCTGGGTTCACTACCCGGTGTACAGCAGGGGCACACTGTGT
>NW_006192099.1:0-786 GCF_000334495.1 Tupaia belangeri chinensis | reverse complement strand
TCCTTCTAAGCTAAAGAGTGTGCCACTCCAGAGGATGCGCCCCTCATGAAGCCCACCCTGGGACCCTCCTGTCTCTGTCCACTCAAATGGGCCTGTGATCTTGGCATGCTGTGTCAACAGGTTCCAAACAGGAAACAGGTTGTGACCTACTATTGTCCAGACTTTGGACATTAGATACTGGGTACTAGGTCCATAAAGTCATTTCTTTAGAAGAAATGTGTAAGAATATTTCTCCCAAAGCACAAAATTTTATTGCCCAAGCAAACAAGAACAAACAAATTAGGTCACTCACTCTCCATTTTTTCTATGGCCTAAAAATAACTGAGATAATATAACTGATTCACGATTGCACATAAATCTTCAGAATATATCAGATAAAATTATACTGAATTGCAAAGTCTTTACTATCTCCATGCATGATTTAAAGACATGTTTAATTTGACACTTTTTGTTGCATCAATGCAATTGTGCTGGAGTAAAACTGAAGATACTTCTACTATCTATTCAGACCAAATAGAACAAAAAGAAAATCAGAATTTTAAGGATGATTTAGAAACTGCCCTTTCAAATGAGAAGGAGGGATAAAGGATAGGTCAATTCATGATTTAGTCACTCAATAAGCATTTTTTAAAGTTATTTATTTCTTCTATTAGAAGAGAAATAGAAATAGAGAGAGAGATTGCTCCCAACAGGGTCTTAGCACCGTGATCACCCTGCCCTGGTCCCAGATCATGGGCACACATGTGCCCTGCCTACTCAGGGAGGTCTCCAGACACAAACTGGGAA
>NW_006192098.1:0-786 GCF_000334495.1 Tupaia belangeri chinensis | reverse complement strand
CCTCTGCCACACTCGCCCTCCTGGGGCACCCTAATCTTGGCCCCCCTTCCTCAGTGCCCTAGTGGCCACATCCAGGCACACCCTACGTTGTGTTGAGGTGGTTACGGAGTGCAGAGATTTCCAACGTCAACTGAATAAACGTTTGGAGAGTCCCCTGTGTGCCCGAAAGTTCTGCTCACTTGAGTCTGGTGTATACCTATTCCCTGCAGAGACCTGGTTTGGAAGGATCTCAGGGCCTCCATTAAACACTGGTAGAGCCAGAGTTGAAGCTGCTCCCATGTAAGACTTGCTGCCTATGTAGCCATCAGCCGCTCTGTATGTGGGAACGTTGTCATCATGTTTAGTAGCCTCTGTAGTTAGAACAGGGGAGCTAGAGGCACAGAAATGGGCACGGCCCACCCACACCCTTATACCACTCCCTGCTGCCCTGGAGCAGGTGTGCTTTGAGAACACACACTGGGCTATGGGCTGAGACTTGAGGTCGAAGAACTGAGTAGCCACAGGGAGGAGGGCAGGAAGAGGGGCTCCTGTGTGTGCTTTTCCAGTTACCAGACCCAGTGTTTCGGTGTCACCTGAGTTGACTGCCCTTTGCTCCCTGGCCTTTGTCTCCTATGTGCTTGTCCTCCCCTGGCCAGTGCCCAGCTCCTGGATACCAGTGGGCCTTGGTGGGTGGTCTGCGATCGTCCTACCTGCTGCCTGGTTACAGCTGAATCCAGGGAGTCCTAGGCCACAGCCTTTTACAGAACTGCCCGGTAGGTGGCCTTGGAGGCCCAAGGCTCACCACGT
>NW_006192097.1:0-786 GCF_000334495.1 Tupaia belangeri chinensis | reverse complement strand
CTGGGGTGATTTCTCACTTTCTCTCTCTCTCATTCAGTATCTCCATGGCAAGCATACATGCCTTCTAGCAAAAATAAAAAATATTAAGAGTCATACCACGGGGAAGTTAATTTTTGGTTTTATTTTTCCTTGCATGTGCATTTTTCTAAATTCCCTACAATGATCAGGTGTTACTCACCAGGTATGTAATAGGAGAACCTAAGAAGACCCTAGGAGTTACTCCTAGAAGCTAGTGAACCCCCCCAGAGCTTGTGGGGTGCAATCCAAACACACCTGCACGGCCCTGGAGGGCTTCCAGGCGGCGGCTCGGCATCTCTCTCCATGTGGCCCTCACCCAGGTTCAAGGACGCACAGCACCCTAGCTCACAACCTCTGATGCCAAGGAGACATGGCACCGACTGCTTCTCGAGGGGCAAGAGGTAGTCAAGGCCTATGTATCCTGACCAAAGCAAACTGTTCTCATTACTCAAACCAACCAGGTACGACCAACGTACAAATATCATCAGCCTTTGAACACAATTGTTTAAAAAGGAGAGTCTTCCATGACCATCCCAGAGCTGGGAAGTGGAAAGTGCTGGGTGGTGAGGGATGGTCATGTGGAGGTCAGACTCTGCTGAAGAGCCTGGAGATGCCCCTCACACCCCCAACTTCCCCCAGGGCCTTGACGAGGCAGCACTGAGTCCTGGGGTACCCACGAGGAGCAGCCAGAATCGATCCCGTGCTCGCTCAGCTGGACCCCAACACCCAGAACCAGAAGTGATGAGACTGAGATAGCTAAAAGAGCCA
>NW_006192096.1:0-786 GCF_000334495.1 Tupaia belangeri chinensis | reverse complement strand
CCCCCCCAAAAAAAATAGCTTTTAGACCCCCCCTGCCCCCCAAAGTAGAAGCTATATTTAAAATGTCACATATTTTCCATTTCTAAATTGTTTTTAAAGTTTGGACATTTTGATTCACCATGTAAAAATTGGGACAACTAGCTATAATTTTGAAATCTTCTGAAAAGTTTGCAGAACTATCACAATAGATTTATCATTAATTACTATATATTAACTTCTGTATTTCAAAATTGATATATTTTTAGACTTTCAAACCTTTAATCAAGTTTCCCACTTCCCCATACATGCCACATATCCATCCATCCATCCATGTATATCAAATCTGCATGTTTGTATATATAAAGCCCTTATCCCTATTAGAAAATAGAGCTGCTCACAACTACATGGCTCTTAGTGTCAGATGTCATAGTAGATGCTTCATGGATTATTTCTACAATTCACATAGCACATCTATGAGGTGGGTGTTATTTGCCTAGTTTTACAGTTGTGGAAGATAAGACAAGAAGGTAAGTAACTAACAGAATCATGGAGCTAATAAGTACAGAGCTGTAAATAAGAATAAAAAGTTCTGGCTTCAGAGATTTATAGACATACTGTCCCATGATACACTACTGCTCATGGTCTCCTGTATTCAAACCAAACATTCTACAAACTCATGCAAAGTTTCTTGGTCTTTGTGGTCTATGTTCATTATTGTAAGGAATTTGGGGGCTTATTCATCAATATGCTCACTGCTGGGAAATTATAAGCACTATACCTAATGTTCTCAGATCAAATTTAGTAGGT
>NW_006192095.1:0-786 GCF_000334495.1 Tupaia belangeri chinensis | reverse complement strand
ATATATATATATATATACATATACATATATTCTCAAAATATATAGAATAAAAGGTACCCACTTTATTTCCCCTCTTTGGGAAGGTATGAGAACCTCAAAAGTACCTTTTTATTTCTAACTACTGTATCATGACTCTTTCATGTATGATTCTTGAAAAACCAGCTCTTCTGGAGTTAGCACTCATAGGGTACTCATACTTTGCAAAAGTTTCATTCCTCTTAAAAACTTTTGTTCTTCTCAGTCATTTTTCAAACCTGACAGTTGAAACAAAGTTGTGATGAAACTGAGACAGTTTGGCTTATTCATCATCTTTGTAATGAAAGGAACTTAATGCAAAGGCATCACGCATACTTAGCTTTTTTCCATTCATGAGCTTTTCTCTGCATTGATTGTTCTTGAACTCTGCGATTTCTCATAATTTTCTTTGATTTAGTCTCTAAAATTTTTTCATCGCTTGAATTAGCTTTTACCCTTTGGTTTCTATGTTAAAGTTCTGTTTTTCATTGTGTCTTTGCTTCTATTCACCGAAGTTGTTGACTGTAAATAACTGCTTGGATTCCAATTTCCTTAGAGCTCTTCAGAAAGATGAATAAATAGGCTGACTCTCCAGATAGCTTTCTTTGTATTTTTTATTTTGAATAAGTTATAACCTCTACACAATTGCCAGACATAAAGTTATATCAATCACAGCAAATACAGTACAGAATGACACTGTTCTGTCTTCAAAACAAACAAGCCAGAAAAATACTGAAGTATGAAATAAGTGTGCTAGATAGACATTATGCT
>NW_006192094.1:0-786 GCF_000334495.1 Tupaia belangeri chinensis | reverse complement strand
AAAAAAAAGAAAGGCAATCTGTGAAAAGGCCCCTTGGCAGCAGTTGTATTTGGAAAGCCAGGAGGGGGTTCCTGTCTGGCTGGAGGTCATGTCTGATCACTTTAGAGATGCGTCCACATACCTGCCTTCACCGCGTTTCCGGCACACAGCTTTCCTTCAGTGGTTTCATTAATAACGTGAATACACACACATGAGTATTTGCAAGGTAATTGTGCGTGGATTCCGGTTTCTCTGTAGAGAAACACTGGCTTCGGCAAGTTCCAGAGGGCAAGGTGTTACCCGACCTGCACTTGAAGTGGCCGAGACCCGCGGGAGGGCTGTGCTCTCTCTTATCAACTCCGCTGCTCTGAAGCACTCTGCTTTGCTTTTCTACAAGGGAGCGTTTGAGATCGATCCATTCTATTATAGAATTAATATGGGACTTTATTAAACTAGATATTTTTCTCTTTTAAAAGTTTACTTTTTTCTTCCACAAGCAGGAAAAACACAAAGAGAAACAGTGATGAGGAGAGACAGAGAGACAGCAACCCCACAGGGCCTTGGGCCCGGGTCCAACCTCAGCCAGCTCCAGAAAAAGGGCACATGGGGAGCCTCTAGGCACAAACGGACGTGCAGTGAGCCTCGTGGAGCAGCACAGCTCACTGCTGCTCCCCGCTAGTGCCAGAGACAAAGATTAAGATATGCTCGATCCAGTGGTAAATCCTAGACAGTTAGCAACTGTCACCAATTAACTGATGCCCAAAGAAAGGCTGGCGGCCATTTTGTAGCTGCTTGTAGGTTATGCAG
>NW_006192093.1:0-786 GCF_000334495.1 Tupaia belangeri chinensis | reverse complement strand
TGGTCTCAACACTTTGTAGTTTCAATTTAATATTGCTTAAAGCCCTCTATCAGTATAGAACTCTCTCTTATTCTTTTAAGAGCTATATAGTATTCTATTTAATTAAACTTCTATCAAGGGAAATTTACTTTGCTTTTGGTTTTTGCTATAACAAACCTAGGGTGAACAGTCATAAACATAAATAATTTTGTATGTGTACAAATATATTCATATGATAAATTCCAAGAAACATTTCAGGCCAAGTGGTATTTGCATTTATACTATGGATAGATGCTGACAGTTGTTCTCACAAGGCTTGCACTCATTTTAAATCCCAGCAGTGAAGGTGTTTGGGTTATTCCCTCTACCTCCTAGTCATTAACAGAATCCACTATAGAAATAATTGAACAGGTGAAAGTGGTATTTCAGGTTATTTTAATTTTGCATTTTCCTTAGTATGAGTGAAACTATTCATATGTTTAAGATACATTTTCATTTCATTAGTCTAGATTGAGGAAATATGCTTGAAACAATGATTAGTCCATACCTGGAATATATGAAAATAAACTGTATATTTTGGAAAGAATATTGAATCACAAGGCAGAAAACATCACATTATCCAAGTAGTATAATTATTCTCAGCATCAACTTATAGATCTCAAAAATGGGGATAGTAATACCTGTCCAACCATGTTTGTGAACTTTGTTCACCAGTGAGAACCACTAGTGTAAATTACTTGATTTTTAACAGTTTAAGAATTATTTAACTTTCTTTTTTTATCTATTTACTTTTAATTTGACCAGAGA
>NW_006192092.1:0-786 GCF_000334495.1 Tupaia belangeri chinensis | reverse complement strand
AGACCTGGGGAAGAAAGTCCAGGACCCTTCTATAAGGTCTCAGCATTGTGGAACTGTGTCACTGCTGGGCCAAACGGCCAGTCTCCACATATTCTTTACCACCCTTGTGTTATTGATCACAACTGGCATCTACTCCATAAATGCACGTTGAATTAAAGTCCAACATAATGGTCTACCCTTTCTACTGAAAAGCAGAGGAACCTAAGATGATCCTTATTTTATCTTGTATGAGGCAGTATCAGACATTATTGCCATAGTCTGAACAATTCAAACACCCGTGATTAATATTTGAATATGTCAAAAAGTTATCTCCGTCATCTTCGGCTCTAAAGGAAATTAAGTTTGCTTAAATTTCCCTCTTCTTCTCTATACATTTGAAACTTGTCTGCAATTTTAGAGCCAACAGGGAGTTATTTTTCTATTCATTATTAATGCTTTTCAGAGAAACAAATTAAGAACATTTTTATTTTGGAGGGCCATAAATTTAACTAGCTTTTTATGTAGAGATGATTTCAAGTATACAAATATGCTACAAAAATAGGATAAAAGCATCATATTCCCCTGACGGTGGAATTTATTAATCAGCATTTGTTCTCTAAATTTACTATACATCTTTATCTATATTAAAGGCTCTGTCTGTTCCTGAATCAACTTCTTTATACATGCATAACCACACACAGTTTCTTCTGTAACTTTTGAGAGAATGCTGCGAACATGAAGCTTTACTCCTTTAAAAGAATTATTTTATTTATTAATATTATTAATTTGATCAGAGAGAGAGAGAGA
>NW_006192091.1:0-785 GCF_000334495.1 Tupaia belangeri chinensis | reverse complement strand
CACATCTGTCTGGTTTCATAGTATCTCTCACATGTTACCTTGGAGTGCTGGGAATGCGAAGAGGTTCGATCAGTAAGTTGTGTCTGCAGGCCAAATGGCAGGGCTTCTATTTGTTTAACATTATTATATTTGTTGGGTTTTTCCAGGTGCCATCAATGAAAAGGCCACACACCCTGGGTACTATGAAGACCTAGTGGAGAAGTCCATGGGCAAGTATAATCTCGCCACGGAGGAGATCGAGAGGGATTTACACCGCTCCCTTCCAGAACACCCCGCCTTCCAGAACGAAATGGGCATTGCTGCTCTGAGGAGAGTCTTGACAGCTTATGCCTTTCGAAATCCCAACATAGGATATTGCCAGGTAAATGTCATAGGTGGTTCCTACTTAAAAGTTCAAACTTGTTTTTGTCTTGTTAGCCAGTAAATAACTTGAAGGGAAGTTCTATGTTAATGGAATTATCACAGCACCAGGGTGTCTCCATCTTGGCACTGCTGACATTCGGACTGGATAACTCTCTGTTTCTGAGACCAGCCTGTGCTTCAGGATGTTGAGTAACATCCCTGCCCTGTACCCACCAGATGACAGTAACACTCTCAAGCCAAGACAGCGAAACGTGTCCCTCCACATTGCTGCATGTCCCCCGGGGAACAGTTGTTCTGCGTTGAGAACCTCTGCATTGAATGAAGGAGCCAGGAAACCCTTTTGGATCTGCCGCTGGCCTGGTGACCTGGGGAGAGTCCCTCTGATCCCCCTAGACTGGCTCTCTTCCCACCTCGGAGTAAGA
>NW_006192090.1:0-785 GCF_000334495.1 Tupaia belangeri chinensis | reverse complement strand
AAACAAAATAATTATTTTTTTAAAAAGTTCAAACATTCACCAACATAACATTTAAAATGTCCAACATTCAATAAAAATAGCTGAATACATGAAGAAGTAGGGAAACATGAATTAAGGAAAGAAACTAGTCAGTATAAATAGATCCAGAAAGAAAGAGATCCAGATGATGAAATTTGCACACAAGGACTGGGTTGTTCAGTTGACCAGTTGACCAAGTGTGCTCAAGGACCTAAGAGAAGACAAATATAATGAAGAAAATGGTTAACACCTGAAAAATATGCTTCAGAGTGAGGAATATCACTAGTGAAGAAGTAGGACACTGCATAATGATGCAAATGTCAGTTCATCGAGAACATTCTCAGTGTGTACCCGATGACAAAACATCAAAACATGAAGCCAGCCAATAGAAACACGACATGTATGCCTGCCGTTCTAAATGTAAAAGGAAAACTCTACACTATGGCAAGGTCGTCTTCATTGACACAGATCAATACACAGGCCGACATGGCGTACTGTGCTAGGCTTTGCCCTGGGTGGCGGGAAAACGGTTTTACCACATGGGGCTTCGACCTGCATATGCTCAGGACATGTCGAAGTGTAGAACACACACACAGGTTAAAAGGTTAAAGGGCATGTCTCACGTTGTGTGTTTTCCATAAATTGCCTTTCAGTCTCTGAATCGAATAAATCGTGAAGCTCTTGGCCGTTTTCCATCGAGCTGTGTTGGCACTAGGCCTCAGGGGCCACTGAAGCCGCTCAGTCATTCCTGCCGTGCCCGAGTGGCC
>NW_006192089.1:0-785 GCF_000334495.1 Tupaia belangeri chinensis | reverse complement strand
AGGCACGGCACAGTTATGTGATTTGCCCAGCTTAGTGGAAGAGCTAGAATCTGAGTCCAGGATGCTGGCTCTGGAGCCTTTGTCTCTCTATCATGGATGAATTCTGGCTAGCTCTACTTTGTTTTTAAGTATGGAGATGGTTTAACATTGTTTTGAAAAGTAAATGGCATAAGGAAGTCTCTGGCATAGTAAATGCACACAGACACATATGCGTACATCCACATGGACATATTTGCATATGCATGTATATATATGTAAGTAAACTTGATTTATTACCTTCTTTTCTATTTTATTTGATACATAAACAGTACTTGATTATACACATGCAATACATATCTACTCATCAAATAAATTAAAGCCAGGCTTCCTTCACATAATGAAATTGACAATAACTTAGGATGCTGTGGCTGAAATGAACTATTATGGAAAATTACCCAACTTACACTGATTTGGGCAGACTGTATGTATGGTTTTAATAAGCAATATTGCTGGCAAGATCCAAATTTCCAGCCAGGGTTCAATAAAAGAGACCTCAAGGTGGGGCCCATAAATCACATTTAAGTATACACTTTTTATATTTTGTTCTACCATTCCTATTTTTGAACTACTGAAGGTACATTTACTTGAGTATTCAACTCCTTCATTTTTAAGGTTTTTACAATGCATTGGGCACTGGTGCTCACCAGAGAAAGAAAGACAGAAAGAGGAAAAGTGAGAACTCATGCCACCAGGGGGTGGCCACACTGCAGTCTCATCCATTGTCCTCTCAGGATTTTGGACATGCA
>NW_006192088.1:0-785 GCF_000334495.1 Tupaia belangeri chinensis | reverse complement strand
CTATGATCAACGATGTGAGGTGAGTGCTTCACAGGTGACTATATTGTGCCCGAGGTGACCGTAGCACGGTCTTATTGTCCCCCTTAAGAAATTGTCTTTGCCACACAGATATTAGTGATAATTGTGAACCAGGAGTAGTGTTTGCTAACTTTTCTTCTGCTTGATTCTCTTAGTACCTCTGTGACCAACACCTCTGGGTCTGATTCCAGGGCTAAGACTTGCCCACTATAATATCCTTGAGATTTCTGACGCTGCATTCTATGGGCATACGCAGGAAGCCAGCCCTACGTCAAATCCATATCATGTTTCCAAATCTATTTCTGTTCTTGCCAAATAATGCCTTAGCCACTGTAATCCATGGATCTAATAAGTAATCCTGCAGCTGCCAACGATCTTTTTTACCACAAAGGTTTACATAGCAAGTCAGACCCTGGTGAAGTATTTCTTTCAACTCCACACTTTAATAAGGATTCAAAAGGTTATGAATAGCACCAGAGGACAGAGAAAATATTCCTTCCCTGGATGAGTCTCAAACGATCAGACGTAGCTTCCAAATCCTCTTTTCTCCTTTATTAAGTCATGTTTTGACATCAGATGAAAGGGTGTGTTACATGCCAGCAGTAGGGGTGGAGGTTAAGGTCCATTCACCTACCAGAATGATTAATTATTTTCTTTAAGACTCACCCATAAGCATTTAAAGTACATTATTTAACTTCTGAATCTTCCATTAAAAACATATGTAAATGAAGACTGAAGGTGGCGTGGTGGTTAAGGCATTGGATTCT
>NW_006192087.1:0-785 GCF_000334495.1 Tupaia belangeri chinensis | reverse complement strand
AATTTTTAGAAACTGTAGATAAACTGACTGTGAGAAAAATTACTTGTCAGAGCAAATCTTCCATGTGGATGAAACCTCCCTATTCTGGAAATAGATACCTGAAAGGACATTAATCCATAATGAGGCCAATTCAATACCAGGTTTCAAGGCTTTTTACTTTTACTTTTGTTTATTTATTTTTCCTGTAAGTGAGAGAGACAGAGAGAGGCAGAGACAGACACAGAGACAACAGCCTAATTCGGGTCCTGATGTGTGAGCCACCACAACTTCAGCCAGCCCCAGATATGTACGCATATGAGCCTGGCATACTCAAGTTTACGCTTGAACTGGGAACCAGCTCACAGCACTGCCTCCTGAAGTGTCACATTTCATTGTAGTGCCACTGTCTGGCCCCAAGACTCTTTTTAAAGTTTATTTATGTATTCATTTGTTTCATGAGCAAGAGAGACCAAAAGACATATAGAGATGTGTACCCTAAGCAGTGTCTTCATGCCACACTCAATTTCCAGCCTTAAATGGTCAGATCATAGACACAAGTATTAGTTCCCAGCGTGATACACAAGGAGGCTTTTGGTTATAAACCTTCCCAAATGAGTCCAGCATTATAGAGCATTAGTTTACACTTCACTGCCAACTGACCTACAGGTTTCAAGGTTTTTAAAGAGAGGATTACAATATTATGTGAGGGCATATTGCAAGCTACAGATTGGCATCCTCTGTGATCTGACACTGAACTCCAGAGCTTTCAAGCATATCAGTAAGCATACACTGCCAGAGTACTACGG
>NW_006192086.1:0-785 GCF_000334495.1 Tupaia belangeri chinensis | reverse complement strand
GAAGCTGACAGGTATTTAGGCTAACATCAGCAGGCTTGACAAGAGTTGAACCCAGTTGGGGTCAGGGACATCCAAGAATCACCCCACCACTAGGAGGCAGTCCCTAACTGTCTCAGTGATAGATCCTGAAAGCATGAACAGAATTTTTAACTTATTAGCACTATAATGGATGCTCTACGTTCCGAGTTAAATGAAGGTGCTTTTAACGATCCTTCTTGAAGAACAGATGTAAATGGAATATCTCAGCCAAACTGGGACTTAGATGATCTTATTCATAGAGTTCTTCCCATTCATAGATGGAAGTTGTAGTTAGCATTTCATCTTGAAAATGTTTAGTCATGATGGCATATTGATTAGTTTCTGTCAAGAATCAGTTATCAAAACAGTCTAGAGGTAGGTTCATAAAAATAGAGAAATTTAATGTCAATACAGTTTACACATAAACATAGATAACAAATGATAATTTATAACAAACACAGAGCTTTCTGTTGTGGCTACCTCTGCTTTTGCATATGACTAAAGCTGTGCTCTACACTGGACTGCCCTTTAGGCAACTTCTTTGTCTGTTAGATTGAGTCAGAGTAATCCTCAAGGTGATGCAACTTCTGTGATGACTGATGAGGAATTTATAGCTCGTTTCTGCTTACTGTTTTTTTCTGAAAGTTTATAATAGCATCTGTGAGTCAATTGACTCACCTACAAGGAAACTTGAAATGTTTGTAGAAAAATGGAATTTAAGTTTAAGTTTATTTGGTGCAGAGATTTTGAAATCCATGCATAGTTTT
>NW_006192085.1:0-785 GCF_000334495.1 Tupaia belangeri chinensis | reverse complement strand
TCACCTGGGGTGAACTTGACCATGGCAAACCTGTTCGGCTCGGTGCTTTGAAATAAAAGTGACTCAGAGACGGGATGCTTTCCTGACCCTCCCTGAAAGTTTGAGGGCAAATCCCTTTTCCTCACTTCCATAGTGCCCATTGTCCCTCCAAGCTTGTCTCAAATAACACGTCCCAAAAACCTTCTCTGATCCCAGTGGGGATCAGGTGCCCTGCCTGTGTGATGTTGAGCACCCAGCACCTACATCCATCCCTACACAGGTCTCTCACCATCTGCAGTTTCCTGTGGTCAACAGGGGTCTGAAAAGATGGGAGCACAATACAAGACATTTTAAGAGAGAAAAAGAAAGAACAGAGAGAGGCCACAGTCACTTAACTTTTATTAGTGTAGGTTGTTATCACTGTGCTATCATTTTATTATTACTTATTGCCATTAACTCTTACTGTGCCTACCTCACGAATTAAGCTTTAGTCTAGTGTGTGTGCGGAACACCCTATAATAAATATAGGGTTCAGTGTTGTCCACATGGTTTCAGGCATCCACGGCGGGTCTTGGAATGTACCTCCCAAGGACTCCTGTGCTGCATATCTGGCCAATTACCTGGTTCGCTCCAACCTCCACCAACTGGGCCTTCGTGAGAATGCAGCTAGGGCTGTGCATTTTTGCGTTTAATACCTAGCTCAGTGCTTGCCACGCGGCATGCTTTTAATATACATTTCTTGACTAATGCATCAAAGAAACATTGAAAAATAAGGGCAATGACAGTGGTGGCAAGAAGGAGGTCAC
>NW_006192084.1:0-785 GCF_000334495.1 Tupaia belangeri chinensis | reverse complement strand
TTGGATTTGGTCACTCAAAAATTCTCTTTATCAGAACTATCTGCAGGTTGCTGACCTCTTCCTCTTCCCAAATGAAAACCCTGGCTCCTGCTCATTCTTCTGGCTCTACCTCAATTTTCATAAAACTTCCTGTGGGATATCACTTTGAATAATTAGAATTGACATTCTGCTTGCAAGCAAAATAGAGGCCCTTTCCTCAGGAAACCACAGTGACATTAATATCCTCCAAGTGTATTTTGTCCTCTAAATAACCTGATTTGTTCCCCCTAAATTTGCATTTTGATTTGATCATTAAAGATTAGTTTTTTTTTCTTTTTCTTTTTTTAGCAAGAAACTTATAATTCTCTTGATAGTTGACTTTGGTTTATTGGTTATTATAGCAAGATTCTGGGGCCATTTGCTCACGGGCCATACACTCTCTAGGGGTTACCAGTTATTTGACAAAAGCCTGAGCCTAAGTGTGAGTGTCCACACAAGCCATCAGTGAAGGCATAAGGACGGCAAATGGGAGTGTGGATGTTTTGAGGTGGCTTTTATAGAGTTCATATCAGTAGGTTAAGAAAACCTCCCTTGTTTGTATTAAAGAATCACGTGTAAGGGTATCGATCACAGAGAGAATGGAAGACAGGGCAAAGCCCTTGAAAGCCAGCCTTTGGCTTTCAAAACAAATCTTCCTCAGACTGACCTGATAGCTTTTGAGTCAAAAGTCATCCCAAATAGGGGTCAGCAGGTGGCATGGTGACCAAGGCACTGACTCTCATATGGCTAACCACAGTTCAAGTCCC
>NW_006192083.1:0-785 GCF_000334495.1 Tupaia belangeri chinensis | reverse complement strand
GGAGACGCATTTCCCGTGAGCTCCTTGAAGACCCCTCGTACACATGTGCACACACCCATGCACGCACAACTGCATGCATCTGTGCACAAGTACACACACACACATGTACACACACGTTCGTGCCCACACGAAGGATACATTTATGCAGAGCAACATTTAGGGTTAAACTGAGGGGGAAAAGGCATAACTTGGAAAAACCAACTTTGGATTTTAACCAATCCCCCAGTGTTTGAAAAGCAGTCTGAGGGCTTTAGGGAGCCAGAGCCAGGGGCCCCGCAGCCTCTCGGGGTGCCGAGGACCCCGCCTTCTGATTTTGCTCCAGGTCCTTTGCACAAGAGCCCAGTGTGGACAGCCCCGTCTGGGCAGACACAGGTAGCAGTGTTCTGGGCCCTGCTCGGGCTGGCAGCCGCGGCTCCCACCGGCCCGCAATAAGCCAGATTGCGGGTCAGGCCCAGGGTGCACCCATCAGATCAGAGTGCCCAAAGTGCCCCGTGTCTCTCAGAAACACCCTCTTGTTCCTGCTCCCAGCACCAGTGCTGGGAGGGGCTGCCCTGGCTGTGCCAGGCATGAAGGGAGGGAAGTGACCCGGGCAAGCCTTGGAAGGGGAGAGGGGTGGATTCCAGGTATTTTCTTTGCAAAATTTCCTTTGGCTGAGAACCTCCATCTTTAACTCGTGTTTTTGTAGCCGGTGAGACAAGTCGGGGCTTGTGCCCAAGATCAACTCCAACTCTGACGGACAGAGCCGTCCTGAGATCCAGGCGCTGTGACCACCCCCCCCCCCCCCA
>NW_006192082.1:0-785 GCF_000334495.1 Tupaia belangeri chinensis | reverse complement strand
CCAGCACCTTCACCACTACACCACCTGCTGGGCCTTAGGTGGGGAGCCTCTTTAAGGTTGGCAACAGTGTCTGATTCAGCACCCACCCTCTCAAGGCCTCCCGACTGGCCCCACAGAGGATGGCAGAGGCCACTTGCTGGAGAAAGCCTGGTGCCAGCATCAGGGACACCATGACGTCTGGCCCTGGGGGAGGAGAGGGCTAGAAGAGAGGAATGGAGTAGCAGTCCCTTCTAGGCTGCTGTCTAGCAGCTGTGAAGGAGACTGTGAACAGAGGGGAGCTCTCAGCAGGGAGGGCAGAGACAAGATGGAAGGCTTCTGTGCAGGGCAAGGCTGGCCACTGGGAGGAGCCCTCTGCGGGCCTCAGAGCGGCTGTTTGGGAGCTGTGGCTGCTGCGTGTGCACAAGCTCCTCCACCAGGCTTTTCTGACCAGCCTCCACTGGCAGTGTGGGAAACCCGGGAATAGACCCTGCTGAGGGGGTCACGCTCCCATGGAGGAACTAGACAGCGGGAAAATACAGCAGTGTACGTGTAAAATAAGCACAGCACATGGGAAGTCCTGCAAGGGAAGCAGCAGGAGACGTGGTACGGATGCCGAGGTGGCCAGGGGAAGGCCTCTCCCAGAGCTGGAGCAGAGGAAGGAACCGGCCACAGGATGCTTCAGGGAGAGGGCACTTTGGTCTGGGAGAACAGCACATGCAAAAGCCCTGAGGAGTCCACAATGCTAAGGACTCGAGCGGCCAAGGTAGGCAAAGCTTACTGACTAGGAGAGGGGGCTGGGGCAAGGT
>NW_006192081.1:0-785 GCF_000334495.1 Tupaia belangeri chinensis | reverse complement strand
TCTCTCTCTCTCTCTTTCCCAGAGGGCACATGCACTCATCTGAAAGAGACAGAGAGACACAGGGAGAGGCAGCCCCTGGAGGGACATGGCCACACAGCAATCTGTTCTCCTTCACCTCTCCATCCTCTCGGGATTTAGGGCACACATACATGTGCCCGGTGTTTTTCAAGCCTGAAGTCCAGGACTCAAGTTGAGGTTGGCCATGAGAGCCGGCTACTGGCCTGGCCCCGCTGGTTCTTTCATTTCTTGCTTTGAGTTCTCTAAGGTGCAGAATAAGACGGGGCTAGACCGTCACAGCCACTAGAGTCCCCACGCTGTGCAGGGAACTGCCCTGGCTGTGGACGGGCCTTGGAATGGTGGCTTTCTGTCAGATGCCCTCTGTGTCTAGGTGGCTGTGGCCAGCAGGGCGGGGTGCCATGACACCAAGCGCGTCCTGTGAGGAACACCTAGGAAGTGGCTGGGATGTGGCAGCCACGCAGACCTGAGAAGGGGTGGGAGGGAGTCCTGCTGGGTTCTTTGAATTCTCCATCCAGTACAGGGGACCGTCAGGAAGAATGAACCTTTCCCCACCACATGGTACCAAAGAGGAGGTTGTAATAAAAATGATAGTGAATGATTGTTGAGTGCTTTGCACACGCCAGGGCTGTCCTCGGCACTTGACACGTATAGTAAAACCAAGTGATAAATCAATACCCCATAAAACACAATTGACTATTGGCAGTTATCCTGTCCTCTGCCAGAGCCTGTGCTCCCACGGGAGCGGGCCAGGACTGTGCTCGAGGCGG
>NW_006192080.1:0-785 GCF_000334495.1 Tupaia belangeri chinensis | reverse complement strand
TCGGTAGCTCTGGACTCAGGATCCATCTGTGGTATTAAATTCAGCCTCCCTGCCTTTGGGTAGCTTTCTGGCCTACGCAGTTTACAGCATTGTGGTGAAATGACAGTAATCTTAACGTCGGGGCCATAATCTGCATCCTGAATTATCTCAGATGATCCTCACAATGGTCCTGTGAAGGAGCCGGCGTGGTATCACGCTCATTGTCTTATTTCACAATGACAGTGGAGACAAAGGTTCACGGTTCAGAATGTGGTCTCCGTGGGAGGTGATCAGATGTCCCCAGAATTCTGTTCATGGGTTGAGATTGTTCGGATTGGTTATAAAGGTAGGAGGGGAACACTTGGCTCCTTCCTGGTGTCCCAGGGTAAGGCCTCTGGGTGTGACAGTGTCCCTGGGGTCAGGAGCGGTGACAGCTCTGGCAGGTATGCAGGCAGAGGAGCGAGATCTGAGGCAGAGACAGACACAGGGATGCAGACCACCACGTCTGCTCTGCTATGAGTTTCGCCTTTCGCCATTTTGTGATGACCTTGGACTTTGTAGCCACCAGAATCGTGAGCGTTTACGTCTATATTTCTCTATAACTCACACAGCCTCGGGTATTCTCGTTAAGCAATGCAATAATGGGCTGAAACAACAGTCTGGGACTATCAGAGTAAGGCAGTAACGGTCAGCATGGGACTCGAGTGCAGCCCCCTGGCTCCAGGTTACGTGTGGGTGGGATCAGGCGCAACGAGGGGCTCAGAGGCCCAAAACAGCACTTGCTACTTTAATACTCCTTTAATATT
>NW_006192079.1:0-785 GCF_000334495.1 Tupaia belangeri chinensis | reverse complement strand
CTGAATGCCTTATGAAAATTGGACTTTAAGCTTCTTTCTTAGGGCTCAGATTCATGATCTAAACCAGACTGGGATCCATGTAGTTAAACACTATCTGGCTTCCCAATTCCACTCATTTCTAGAATCTTCTGGAATAAAAACAAACAAGCAAAACCAGCCAAAACAAAACAAAAACCCACAAAACACATGAACCTTTTGCAAGTTGGCTCTTGGAAACCCTGTCCTTCAACCTATCTCATGCGCACAGACCCAGGCACATGCAGAGCATGTCTCAGAGATTAGGCCTGTTCTGGTGAGTAACAGTAGAGGAGTGACGATGCAGAGTTCACATTTAGAATTAGTTACTTTCTACTACTAAGTCTAAAACTTGATCTATTTCCCTCTGCGGCTGCATTCATGCATTTTGCAAACACCAGGCCTTCTCTGTCTTAGTTATGTGATACCGTGAAAGTGCCTACATCCAGTAGCACCACGAATGGAGACCTCCAAACACATTCCTACACCCCAAGTCACCCTTATCTATAGAAGGTTTGCAGGACTAAGAAGCAGCCAGCCACTGATAACATCTTTTTAATAAATTTTCATTTTAACAAACCCCAGTCTAATACATTCTACTTGGTGGATTGGGAAAAGGATGCACCAAAAGGAAAGATAAGATAAGATACTTGGAAGAAAAGTATAAAGACATATGTTGGTTTCTGATATTTTCCTATTAAGACTGTCTAAACTTTGGCTTAGAAATAAACATTTCCAGGTCAGCAGGTGAAATGGTGGTTAAGGTGCTG
>NW_006192078.1:0-784 GCF_000334495.1 Tupaia belangeri chinensis | reverse complement strand
GCAAAAACCTCTAAAAAATAAAAATAAAAAGAGAGAAAGAATGAGATTAATCCATTCACATTCTGCACGTTATCCGTTGCTTAACCACTAGTCGCAGAGTTTAGTGGCTTAAAAGACTAAGCATTTATTACCACATGGCTCCTGTGGGCTTGGGGCCCGGGCGTGGCGTAGCTGGTACCTGTCCTGAGGTCTCTCCATGCGCTGGTCAGGGTGTCTGCCGGGGCTGCCGTGCATCCGAAGGGTCCCCGCTCGCCCGTGTGACAGCTGGTGGCTGGGGGACTGAGCTCTTACTGCTGCTGGTAGCCACCTCGCCCCTGCCCGTAGGGCACCTCCGCAGGGCAGCTGTAAGACGTTGGTCTGTGTGAGCAAGCCGGAGAGAGGGAGAGGGCGTCATGTCCTTCAAAGTCGACCTCAGGAGTGACATGCTGCTTTGCTGCTTCTGCGTATCGGCAGTGGGTCACGAGGTCCAGCCCAGGCCCGGGCAGAGTTGCAGGAGGGTGTGACCGCCAAGAGTGGGGCCATTGCAAGGCCACTGTGAGATCCCGCGGGCTTCCTTCAGCTCCGCACAGCACCTCCTGCTGGCTCGGGCTGCTCGGGAAGTCGTGGCGTATTTTGCTCTCTGTGAAAATGCATCATGGTTTTCCCGTCACCCTGACGTTTCCCGTCGGCCTCTGGCCCTGCCTTCTCCAAGCCCCTGCCGCCTGTACATGTTCCCACTGCCTTCCACCTCGACTTCTGTCCCCGTCCCCGCCCTGCCTTCCAGGCACTGCTGGAGTGGCCACCA
>NW_006192077.1:0-784 GCF_000334495.1 Tupaia belangeri chinensis | reverse complement strand
TCTGGTCAAATTTTTAAAAATAAAAATGATAGAGTTAAAGGTGATGTAGTTACCTTTACATCTTCCTTAGGTGGACATCCCAGAATCAGACCCTGAATGAGAGTTCATGCATGAATGATTTGTTTAAAAAGATGCTCCTTGGACAAACATAAGTTTTCAAGTGAACCAAGGATGTGATTCCAAGCTAATTCTCAGAGGAGGTTAACTTCAGTCTGACACCAAAGGGAACCACCTGAGTGAGGGAGAAGGGCTTTCTGATTCTTGATTCCATCAGTCATTGGCTAAGCACCATGTGGAAGTGGAGTTGGCACCAGTTACTTGAGGATTGTCTTCCACAGAAGAGTAACAGTATTTTCTGCTGTCAGCTAAGACACATGGAAACAGCAGAGGAGATGTGTATGCAACTGGGTAGAGCACCATGCCCACTTTATAAAGCAACTCCTGTGAAAACTGGTTTGGGCTTCATAGTGCCGCCTTGATGTTTTTTCAAAGGGTAATGTTTTCCCTGTTAGTTAAGCCTTAACAAGAAACTTAAACATGAAGATGGAGAGATATTCTAGAGTATGGAGTACTGCCATGACCAGTACTTGGGCTAGAGAGATGCAATGGGTCAGAAAGGATGAATTCATATTCTATCTCATATTCCAGAGAGGCAGTAAATCCTGACTTTGATAGCTGAGGTTTTGAAAGCCCAAGTGTAGTAGACAGAAGAATACTCTGTCCCCCAGAGGTATCTAAATTATACTTCTTGAGACCTATGAATATGATTTTTTTTCTTTTTTTG
>NW_006192076.1:0-784 GCF_000334495.1 Tupaia belangeri chinensis | reverse complement strand
CTAACTGCTGGTTCCCGAATTCACATTTTTCTGATGCCTAGTAAGTTTGAGCATCTTTTAGCATGCTTACTGGCCACTCATCCATCTTCTTTTGTAAAGTGTCTGTTCAAATCTATGTGTTTTTAAACTGGTTGTCTTTTCACTGAATTCGAGAGCGAGAGAAAGAGAGAGAGGCCGGCAGGGAAGAAGCGGGGTCTGCACATGCGTTTTAAACACCCTGATGCAGCTTCACCCTTGGATTCCTGAAGGCAGGGCTCAGAGAGGTGCAGGTTCTTTTTTCTGAGCTGTTCACCATCAGACATCTTAGGAAGGTTGGGTCTGTCTATACAGGGGCCATTTGCTGGCAAGTGCTATGTACAGACACTATGTTAAGTATGATACACGAACTCCTTTACATACATGAAACTCTCACAACAGCCCACTAAGGCAGGACTCTTCTCATTCCCATTTCACAGGGGAGGAGCTGGGGCAGCAAGAGGCCACGCCATCTGCCATCATGCAACGAGGAAGTGGGGCGCAGACTGATGCTGGGGCCTTGCTGTGAGGCATGGCCCCCTCCTGCATCTTTCTACTCCTCTCAACGTACTGTGATGTGATCTGTCATGGAGCTACACACCCAGAGTTCTGGGAGCACAGGCCGAGAGGGACTAATGCTGGCTGCTTGAGCTTAGAGCACAGAAACTAAACATGTTCTGCAGGAAAACGGCATTGCACGCTACTGGCATGACAGTGCTCGTGTTCCCCACTGGGGAAAGACTCTGCAGCCAGCCACAGGAAGGGGACC
>NW_006192075.1:0-784 GCF_000334495.1 Tupaia belangeri chinensis | reverse complement strand
AAAAAAAAAAAAAAAAAAAAAAAACGAGGCTCAGCCACAGTGGCACAGGTAGTGGAGAAGTGCTCCACAAAGCCAGAGTCATATAGGAGGCCCCAAATTCACACCCCAGGTTGACCTTAATATGCCAGTTGCTGGTTTGCCCATGATACTGGCTTTCTTAAAGGCTTGAAGGAAGTTCACACAGTGGCGAGACTCTGTCAAGACTGTTTCCTTCTCTCCTCTTCTCTCTCCCTTCCTCTGACTTTCAAAATTAATAAAACTTAAAAAATAGAAAAAGTAATGGAAATTGAATCAGAGCTTCTGGGCAACCATACAAAGGGGGAACATTAATAAATTCTGTTTTTCACTATGAGAAAGGAAGATATTTTATTTATTCAGTTGTGACAACCCTCTTGGCACCAGGTTCTGCAATACATCATTCATGTGGAACACTGCCTGAGGGCATCACGACATAATAGCAAAGTCCTTTGCACCTGTTCTATAATAAACATAAAAGTGGTCTTCCAAGTGATTTCTCTTGTTATGACTAAACAACAGTACCTGAAAAGGCATGTTAAAGCACAATTTACCAAATGCAGTTCTATAAAAGCAGCACAATGTTTAAATCACAGTCTAACTTGAAACTAAGTAGATCACGTAGCCTTTTGATTTCTAAGAAACTGAGAATATGTCTAGAGGAATATGTCTAGAGGCTAGCAGGTGGCTCAGAGATTGGGTTGCTGAATCCACATGGCAGCTTGAAGATCACACACAGTGCATGTGCGTGCGTGCCCAGAATCCTGCG
>NW_006192074.1:0-784 GCF_000334495.1 Tupaia belangeri chinensis | reverse complement strand
AGCAGAATAAGCCCACCCTCATTTCAAAACACTATTCAATGCCTATATTCTTATTACTAACTTTCTTCTGTCTGTAAAATACCTATCTACCTACTTACCTATTTATGTATCTACTGATGCTGATGCACCTTGTGGAATTAAACGGAGATATGTGCTTAATAGGTACACAAACATTTATCTTGTAGTCCAGACTTCTTTATACCCTAAAATAAGACATTATGCAACTTTATGCCCTTCTAAATAATTAAAAATATCCATCCTTTTTTATTACATTAGCAAAATAATATAAACAATTATGTACTCTCTCTTCTCTAGTGGAATTGCTGTGGAGACGCATGGAGGGAGAAACTTCAGATAGGATTCCGTACAAGGACCCTGTGCAGGATGATTCTCATCCAGCTGCGCAGGACGGTCTTCTGTGTCATCTGATTGCATTCTCATGAAGCTGTTTTTCCTGTGGACCTACATAACTAATAAGTATGTAAAACAATAATATAGACATGCAAGTGCAGGTATAACCAGTTTTTGCAAGGAAGTAAGGCTGACTTTCTGCTGTCAAATACTTGAAAGCCCCCAGGAAAACACACCTGTTTATCTGGCTCCGCACTAAGTGGGGAGGTCATTCTCTGGAATGTCTAGGACTTCAGCACCTGCCAGGTACGGCCAGAGGGGAGGGAGTGATCCAGATTTCTACAAATGTCTGTGACTTTTAGAGGCTGTTCAAAATGTAGTGAGATTACTTTTAAAAACTTCCAGCCAGGGGGACCAGCAGTTAGCGTAATGG
>NW_006192073.1:0-784 GCF_000334495.1 Tupaia belangeri chinensis | reverse complement strand
CTGAATTATCAGTAGAAAATCTTCATCTCTTGTGTGCCCTGAAATACCTAGTTCACAGAAGCAATGAGGAATCTTCTCGACAATTATATTATAAACATAAATTGTTATAGTTTATATCATCATTAAATAATGTAAATATAAATAATAAGAATTTACATAAGTATAAATTACAGATGCTATAAACAATCTCTATAAATAGCAAGGAAACATTTAGACATTTCGTTTTGTGGTTATTCATCCTTACTGTAATAGTGACCATTGGTGTTGTAATAACAGAGAGGCGTGCACCGACTGCTGATCATTGTGGGGTTTGGTGCTGGGAACCCCTTAGCGGCCGGGCAGGAAGACTTGGTAAATTTCTCAAGTCCACTCCTGGCACACCGGTGGCAGATTTGTAGGGAAGACCATTCCTGGGCCCAGAACACTCCTGAAATAGATATTCAAGACTCCTGTTGGCTGCCCATGCACCTTGTTCTGCTCTGAGGTAGAAACACCACTGGAGGTGGAGCAGGGCATGGCCGTGCCTCCCGCTGGCTGGCCTGTGCCCTTCCTGTGCTGATCACTTGGCCCACTGGCTTGCCACCTGGTTGTCGGTGTCACTGCATTTTACATCCAGCAAGATCCACCGGATGGCAGGACTCGGGTCAGGACTGGAAGCTAGGTGTTGTTGAGATTATTTTATGCAGAGAGAGATAGGTGCTGGGTGTTAGGTGGAGGCTTGTGGTTTACTGGAAGCTGATCTTAAAGAGCTATTGCGGGGAGCAGGTGGCATAAAGGTTGAAGC
>NW_006192072.1:0-784 GCF_000334495.1 Tupaia belangeri chinensis | reverse complement strand
CAGGGCACACACGGGACGACAGCGGGACACCAGCCTCCTCACCACCGGTCACACCGCACCACACCTGCGTCCTGCCCAGGCCGCGGCCTTCCTGACAGCCCGGAGGGCTCCTTGGGATTGGCCGTGAGCTCTCAGCGCTTATCTCGAGAACACGCTCTAACTACCCTGTAGACATTAGCCACGTCTTCCCAGCTGTTCCTTTCTATCGTGTCCTGGAAATGAGCCTTTCGGCTCTTCTTAAAAATGCATCTTTGACCTAATGATGAGGATGCCCAGGCAGCGTGATGGTCGGCAGCTCAGACTCCCGCAGATGGGGAAGGAAACAGGTGTGTTTCTAAATCACCCTGCTCCGTGGCTTTCTAGCCTGGGTGCCATTGTGTTTATGAGTTTCATGAATTATATCTGGACAGTATTTGAGATAAAAGCCATGTAGCCTTGATGAGAATCCCGCTAGACACGGCTTGGTAGCTGTACAGGTACTCCGCACTGAGCTCGCGCTCCAGGTCACTAAAAGGGACCAGAACCGATGAAAGAGATTTCGTTATGAACCACTTCTCTGCCACTGCCCTGCACCGTGTGTTACGGCCTTGGGCTACGGGTACTTCATTCTTACTGAATAAAACAAATCTTATTCCTCTATGACTTCAAAAATCTAACAATTCATTTGTCCCATGAGCTTTGAAAACTGTTGTATCAGTGTATGAATACACGCAAATACGTAACAGACTAGACTATTACCGTCACACGGTGTGGGTCGGAAAAGTCATGATGCATTTTTGCAAAG
>NW_006192071.1:0-784 GCF_000334495.1 Tupaia belangeri chinensis | reverse complement strand
CCCAACAGGATGAAGAAATGGAGGAGAGGGGCTTGCAGTGTGACCACACTACTGTCCCTCCCTGATGATTCTATGTGCCCTCTGGCAAAACAAACAGGACAACTCTCCAGTGGGGGATCTACTGTCCCCGATGAGTACCTCTGTTCCCAACTCTGAAGTTCTGCTTAGTGCAATCTGTCACAGGAAGGGGCGTTCACATACTAGAAAGTTAAAGATCAGATTGTCATCATTTGCATATTCAAAGGCATCTATCTAATAAAAGTTTAATAATGGGTTGTTATTAAATATATCCATAGATTTCAGGGTTGAACCTGTTAAATAGTTTCAAGTCACTTCAGAGAAAAGCAGTTCTCATACCAGGGACAGGTTCCAGAAATCAGTGAATTAGTTGTTTAAAATTTGAAATGTGCTTTCTCAAAGGCAGCACATAAACGCCTAACATTCCGGAATTTGGAGGGCTTGAACAGCCATGGCATTTTTTGAGGATTATCAGGATGCTCTCCCGTCTGTGCTTTCACTGCAACAAGTGACCTCCCCAAGGGAGGATTCTCAGTGTCACATAACTGACGGGGAAGCATCAACCCAGAGGGGAACAAAGTGAGATGCACTCCCCTGGAAGGAGAATGCGGTAGAGGTTAAAAGGCAGGCCAGAGATGCAGAGAGGGGATGCGGAGCCCGGGAGGGCCTGAGCCTACAGCCTGGATTTGAAGCTAGTTCCCAGCAGAGGCTGCCGAGACGAGCTCCAGGGTCCTCGCTCCCACTGTCCACGCTGCCTTCTCAGGTG
>NW_006192070.1:0-784 GCF_000334495.1 Tupaia belangeri chinensis | reverse complement strand
AAACAAAACATTTGCCTAGAGTGCCAAGTCCGCCTGGTATTACCAATTCCTGATTGGACTAGAAAGAATCACTTCTTTTAGTAGTTGTAGCTTAAGATTCTGATAGTTAAATAATTTGGGCAGCTTTAGTGCTGTAAAAAGCAGAAAGGAAACAGAATAAAGTTTATAAAGGAACTCACTTGATCCTCTAACCTTAGACACTCTATTACATGTTTTAAGATTCAGTTATACTTCTATTGATATTTTTATTGTATGGACGTGTTTCTCTATGATCAAAGACAATATAAACGTTTCATTCCATGAACATGTCTGTTATAACCACATCTGAAAGTATTAGAAATTCCTTGAGCTCTATTTGTTGAGATAATATATGAATAAATGAACAAACAGAATTTTCTTTCCAAAGTTTGGAAATGGCTAAGCAAAAATAATTTATCCAAGTGGACCTTGTAGTAGAGAAGTTATTCTCCATAGGAAATTTAGATCATAGTATCTGGTCCTGTTTTAGCATCAGGGAAAAAAATTTAAATATTTAGTAGTACTATATTTTTGTATGTTTATTGTTTTCCACTAACTCTTTACCTTATAGGAACCCATCTCTTATGCTCCTGACATCCCCTTCTAGTTAATTTCAAAAGACATTACGGGAGGATAAAGGCTTTCAGGGGTTGGTTTTCATGGTACAAAATGTATTCACTTTTCATATTGATCAAGTAAATGAGAGATTCCTTGTGGAGAGATTCCTTAGAGAATAAAAAATATCAATGCATTGAAATAAGGGAGG
>NW_006192069.1:0-784 GCF_000334495.1 Tupaia belangeri chinensis | reverse complement strand
CACACATTGCTGTCACTAAGTTCTTGCTTTCTTCCTCATGTTTATCCTGATCTGAACACTTTTCGCTATTTGCCTAGTATTTAGTGTCTGTCTGCTCCCCCAAATGTGAGCTCCATGAGAGCGGGGACTTGCTTCCGTGTTCTCTGCAGGTCCCAGCCCTGTGTGCAGGAGGTGCTCAATAAATACCACAGAACGAATGAATGGAATCCCTTCTTCTGACCAACACGCCAAAGTGGCTGGATTGCATCATCTCTAAGTGCTGAGGTTTGCTCTCCAAGGCCATACACGAAACCATTGACAGGGAAATTATGTTTTCAAAACAAAAATAAGTATTAAAGAGATCTAGGGTCTCAAGAAGAATGCTGGACAACTGGAGACTTGTCAACATGACTGTCTTTCTCCCCTGACCAGTTCTGGCTGGTGACTGGGGATTCTCCCCAAGCTTCCTGGTCCTGAGGATGAGCTGGAAGGTGGTGAGGGTGTTCTGACTTCCTTCCTTGTCTGTCCTTCCTAGCTGAGGGTTGGTGGGCTCGGGGCCAGCCCCACCTTAGGCACCCCATACACCACCCCGCAGTGCAACAACACCCACTTATGTGCTTCTGCCCTTTAGACCCCTCCTCCCTCCAGTGACTACACCATGTGACACTGACCTTCATCCTTAACCACCTTGGCCAGAGCCTTTCTGCTCCTCTGATTGCCCCTCTTTGGCCTTGGTCACAGATTCACACCTGCTTTTCCTCTTCCCAGGGTCCACTGCTTTAGACTGGGTCCTGCTGGGCTCGCC
>NW_006192068.1:0-784 GCF_000334495.1 Tupaia belangeri chinensis | reverse complement strand
TTTTTTTTTTAGTTCTTTGAACATATTGTATTGGGTTGTCAGAAAATGCATAATACATTTTTACATAGAAAACATAAAAAGTCATGACTTTTCTGATAACACGATAGTTTCTTTCAGTATACTTCTGCTATGTCCAACATCAAGGCCTACTTGGAGATAGCTTCTATTGACTGCTTTTTCTTTCCTCAATAACTGAAGGACCATGTTTTCTCTTTTACTTTTTTCTTGGATGTCTCTTAATTGTCCTTGAAAACTGGACATTCAAGATAATTCATCCTAACAACTATGGATTCAGTTTTCTTTCCCCTCCCTCACCATCCTGGGAAGGTTTGCTGTTGCTGCTATTTAATTATTAATACTTGCTTGAACTAAAACTGCAGACTGTCTTCTTTCTGGTATGTGTTCAGTCATGTCTTGGCTTAGTTTTTTGTTTTTATTCATGTTTTTAATTTTTGTTTTTAATGCACATTTTAAATTCTTGTTTTTTATGTAAGTCTGACTTCATAGGGATTGCCTCTGTGTCTGTGTAGTCAATGATTAATCAGTTTGTGTTCAAAATACCTGGAGCACTTAAGATTGCATTAAAAGTTAATGCAGTTTTAAGTCTTCCCAGATTTTGCTTTCCTGTGGGCCCTTTTACATCTCTTGTGCCTGTGCACACAGGCTCATGGTCAACCAGGAATGCATAGAGAACACAGACCCTCTCTGGTTCTGCGAGCTTGTGTACGTGGCCTTCTGGTCAACCAGACCATACTTGGAGAGCTTATTGAGGACCCTTGTGGCT
>NW_006192067.1:0-783 GCF_000334495.1 Tupaia belangeri chinensis | reverse complement strand
TTTTTTTTTTTTTTTTAATAAAATGAAGAAAGGCGAATAGGCGGTCAGTAGTAGGAGATATACTCATAACTGGGTAGGGGACTAACTGAACCCAAGAAGGCTCATTAAGGGATACTGCTAGCCTTGGTGTATAGTTCTGAAGTTTTACACATAGATTGCGCCCTTGCCAGGGCCGAAACCCCATAAAAGTTTTATTTTTTAATTTACTTTATACGTTTAATCACTGTACATCAACACAGCTTTTTAATATTTTGTAAATGTCTATTATGTGCCAGGCACTGTGCTGTGTGTTATACGTGCACGATACTTCAGCATTTCGTATAATTCTCACAATAGCCTTATCAGATGGGGCTCATTATCTGCATTTTCTATATGAATAGAAGGAAACCTGATAACTTAATTAGCTTGGCTAAGACTGGCCATGGCAGTGCTTCGGTACCAACCTTGACTTCTTGACTTCTCTTTAACACTCTTTTTAAAGTTCTTCCCACTAATGTTTAGAGCAAGAAAATGAATCAATAGGCATAGGAAATGAGTGTGGAAGAGCTACCGGGGAATGTGCTTAAAGGCAGAATTAGTATCAGAAAGAATTCTAATAGGCGGGAGCAAATTTAATCAGAGGGCGCTTAGCAGGGATGCATGTGCAGTCCCCCGCACAGTTCCAAATATCCAGCTGCACAGGGCACTGTGGTTTGGCAGCTGCAGAGCCCGACGCAGTTCAGTAGAGTGACATAACTGCCCGAAAAGCACATGAGAATGGGCTCCACGTTTATACGAATCCAG
>NW_006192066.1:0-783 GCF_000334495.1 Tupaia belangeri chinensis | reverse complement strand
GTAATCTCCCTCTCTCTTACATGGCATCGTGATTGCACTTTAGGCCCGCCTGGATAGTCTAGAATAATCTCTCCATCTCAAAATGGTTAATTTAATTATATCTGCAAATACTCTCTTTTTTTCCCCTTGTGATATTTATAGGTTCTAGAACTTAAAACATATCTTTGAGGGCCTATTACTCTGTCTACCATAGAAAGTAGGGGAAAATTCAACAACGATTCATTCAAACTGGTAAAAGACAAGACAAAAACCAAAACAAATTATTTTAGATGCATGAACATTGAAAAGAGAGATTTTGAATCTTATGAAGGATGAAGGAAGACTGGCTCAAGACCAAGTGATAATGCCATCATCAGAATGGCAATTCTGTATAGAGGTGAGTCTCTCCATTTTGCTTTTTCCAAATGAGAAAACTGTTCACTAGGCCTTGCTTCCTTCTGTAGCGAAAGAATACAAACAAAAGTAAAATACCCCAACCATTCGACTTAACCATGTCAGTCGCCTCAGTTTCCCTGGGGTAAATCGGGATCTAAACCCAATCAGCATAAAGCAGTGTGATCAGTGGGAGCCTGGCGTGAGTCACTAGGGATTCTCCTGTAATCAGAGGTAGGTCAATCTAGTCTAAATCACATAGCCAAAATATGGAAGAGATTAGTGTAGCTCTGAGCAAAACCTATGGGTTATCAAAAATTTAGTTTTCTGACTAAAGAGAGAACTAGAATCTTATCCAACTTTAACTGACCAGTTGGCTTGAATAGCTTGCATCTACTTTTTTTTTTTTTT
>NW_006192065.1:0-783 GCF_000334495.1 Tupaia belangeri chinensis | reverse complement strand
GGCAAGAAACCCCACACAACTTGTGCCTGAGTGTTGTGTCGACTGTGAGACAGAGTAGGAAAAACACGTGGGTTTTTCACTATGCAATTGTCTCTTGGTATATGCAGATGACAAAATCCAGGAGTGCACAAGTCCCTTACATAAAATGGTGTAATACTCACATGCAGCCCATAGGCATCCTTCTGTCTACTTCACACTGTCTCTAGAGCACTCGTAACTCTTCATACGAGGTAAATGCTATGCAAAAGTTGTAATACGATATTGCTTAGGGAATAATGACAAAAAGGCATTACATATTCAGGACTGAATATTTCTGATCCACTCCTGGTTGAATCTGAGGATGTGGAACCCCCAGATATGGAGGGCCAACAATGTATCTCTTCAGAATCCCACTAAGTACAAATAAAATCCGTAAACTTGTAGATTCAAATAGCTGAACAAGCTCCAAACGAGATGTACCCAAAAAAAAATCCTCACCAAGATACATCAGCCATAAGAAAACTGAAGACAAAAATGATACCATATGCATAGGTAAAAACAGACAAGATAACAGATTTCTCATCAGAATTCATAGAGCCAAAGATAAAAAAGGCACAGTTTTTGCTTTATTTTGTTTTGTTTCATAGTTCGCTATAGGTCACATACACTCATCAGAGATGGGGAGGGGGAGTGAGAAACCTATGTTTTCTCTCCTCCCCCAGAGGGATGTCCACACCAAATCTCTTCCATTCTCCTCTTGGGATATTTTCTTTTGGGGGGGAGAGTTGTTCTTTTTTTTTTTTT
>NW_006192064.1:0-783 GCF_000334495.1 Tupaia belangeri chinensis | reverse complement strand
CTATGCATAGATTTTAAAAAACTTTTCTGTACCAAAATAACCTATATTTTAGTTATTTTTTCATGAACTTTTTCAAGTCTCTTCATAAAATTCAACCTACTTACCATCTCAGTTCTTCCTACCATCAAACGCACAGGACAAGCCTTTCTCCTCATTTACTATGCTACAAACAAGCAAATCTTTCCCAACACCCTTAAGGCCTCAAGCCACCGGTTCTCTGCTTCAGGAATTCAGCTGTCATTCCATCAGAATACATCATCTCTCACCTCCTCTTCCTGATGTTCCCTGCTTTCCCATTCACCTCATATTTTCTATCTTGACTCTTAAGTTTTATTTCATAGAATTACTATTTTATGTTTCATGAAAACAGGGCTATTGACTCATGCACTAGTTCAAGGGGTTTTTCAGAAAGTTCATGAACAAATTTTATTATTAAAAAATTAGGCATTGGGGTCTCAAAAAAAAGTTTTGCACCAAAATTAATTTTTATAGAAAAAATAGATTCCGTTTCCCCACAAACTTTTTCAAGTCTTCTTGTATATCTATCCCTAAGGCCTGGTACATACCAAGTGCTCAATAAATACATAAAGTTCTTTTAAAAAGCTGAGTGTAGAAAACACAGGATCTATGGCAGGATGGCAAGTCAGATTTGAGTGACTGAACATAACAAAGCATGACTACATGAATTCACCCAGTATTTACTTAAGTGCGTGCTATCTGTGGGGTGCTATGCTAGCTACTGGGATCACACTGATGAACAAGTTGGTATAGTGGGTAGACAAC
>NW_006192063.1:0-783 GCF_000334495.1 Tupaia belangeri chinensis | reverse complement strand
TATTAATATACCCAGATAGTTATAAAGTTAGGACTTGATTCCATATGTCTCACTTCAAGCTCAGGGTTATTTTCTCAATTACAGTTTCCCAAGTCACAGAGCTCTTCAGAAGAGCCTTGTGTTGATGATGATGGTGACTGTGATAACGGTAATGATGTTGGTGGTGGTGATGATGGTAAGATGGCAACTTTGGTGTGATAATGACCAAGGTGATGGTGATAGCATTAATGATGATAATGCTGAATCTTATCTCGAACTGGGTCCTATGGCCCATGGTGCTGTGGGAAAGAGGCACTTTTCAGGGAGTTCCTGATTGATCAATGATCTGGCCTCAACTTACTTACCTAGTTTTGTTTCTACCTATCTTTTATAACCCTCTGCTCTAAAGGAGTTTGATTGTTCTCTTCAAAAATATATTGCCAAGTCCAGTTTCTAGCCTTTGTGTTTGTAAAATTGCTATAGATAATGTGGTTGTGGGAAACTCCCCAACAAAGATGCTCTCTGATGAGAAAAGGGTTACAAGGTCTCACATACATGACAATTTTCCTTCCCGTGGGAGAGGCACAATATATATTAGAGCAGTTCTGAGGCATTTTATATCAATACACCTATTTAATTTTGTCTAATGAATACTTAAAAAAACCTTTTCTGAGGTCAGAACACTTTTCTAAAGTAATTTTTATATATTAGTATCCTGTAGAATAAGTGTTTTTACAAATCTCTTGTGGAAATAGTACCTGGACCCTCCCCACCACACCCTGTTTTTTTTATTTTTTATTTTTT
>NW_006192062.1:0-783 GCF_000334495.1 Tupaia belangeri chinensis | reverse complement strand
TAAAGCTGGGGAATGGGGACACGTCCCAGGTCTTCACCTTCCTGTGTCTACGCCTTTCGGTGTGTGACTTACAGTCCTCACCTCTGAAGGGGTAGGGTACACCTGTCCGTTTGGCTCTGAACTGGGCCACTGGGGGCAGGTATGCGAGTGTGCCAGTGCCCAGTCTGGGCCTCAGGATACCTGTTTCTGCTTGCTCACTTGCACTTCTGCCATCCATGTGAGAATTTTCTCTCAGACTTCCCACTGCCCCCACGAAAAGAATCAGAGACAGTTACTCCAGCCAAACCCAGCTGAGACTAGTTGCCCCAGATTCATGAGCCAGTCAAGAGAGGCCAGCAGAGCCATTTGGCTGACCACTGCTGTCCCCTGCTGACCCCAGCCACGTGAACCAAGTAATTATTGCTGTGCATCACTGAGAGTTGGTGTGTGTGGAGAGACTATTTGTTACACGGCTTTACTAAAGCAATTGGTGACTATTACAGCAATTGGAACTATACACAACCTAGCTCTTTAAGGATGGATTATCAGAAAGGAGGAGGAGGAATAACACTTTCTTTGAGCAACTGGACAGAGATATGGGAGAAGGGGAGTTGGGGATCAGTGAGGACCCCTGGTTTCTGGAGGGATGATGGCTGGCAGAGGAGCAAGAACCACTCTACCTTCATTGCCTGGCTAGAGGGGCAGCAGTGCAGATGGTGCAGAGAAACCAGGCCTGGGGAATGGGTTTACTTATTATAAAGAGAAAGGGGTTTGTTTATTTTTTAAGGTTTTTGCCATAGGGCA
>NW_006192061.1:0-783 GCF_000334495.1 Tupaia belangeri chinensis | reverse complement strand
GGGATTGTCCCTCTGGTGACACTCAGGCTGAGGCCCTAAGAGGTCAGCAGAGAAGTCCTGAAATGATTCCTGGTATGTGAAGACAGGGCAAACGGGGCCATGAGAGGTGTGGACACAGCAGGAAAAGTGGGCCCCATCCGGGTGACCCTGAGCTAGGCCAGGTGACCGGGCTCCCTTCTCTAGCTCCAGGTTTCCCGAAAGTAAGTTCAGGCCCAGGCTGTGGCAGGAACCAGACATTGCAACGACAAAGGGAAACGTATTAGGGCAAGGGCAGAGACAGACTGCAGTCCCCCAGGTCGGGGAAGCCACGCCCCTCCGAGACTGCCGTCTGCAGGAGGCCGGGGCTGACTCGAAGCCCATCTCTGGTGAGATGTGAACGATGCAAGCGCTCTCCCAATAGCACTTTAAAAATAAGATCACACACATATGTAAATATATAATATATACTATGCATATATAGACAGGGAGAGGGTGACAGATGGACGGGGTACTCAGCCAGTATTTTTAATCCTGGAGTCAGGATTATGCAATGATGGGAAGGGGAAGCTGAGGCAGGTGGTGAGGCGTCTGGAGCAACGGCAGAGCGAGTCGCGCCAATCCTTCCTTCCCACTCCCGCTCCGCCAGCGCCTGCAGGTGCTGAGGTCCACGGGACCACGGCAAAGAGGCAAGGGAGTCCCAGCAGCCCCACGGTGAGGAGAACCGGTGCGGGCTGGCTTGGGAGTGGAGATGGGAGTTTGCAGGTTTAGCAGGGTCGGTAGCGAGAAAGGTGGGGCCCAGCCAGG
>NW_006192060.1:0-783 GCF_000334495.1 Tupaia belangeri chinensis | reverse complement strand
AAGCTAACAGAAGGGAAAAAACAAAAGCACCTTTATGCCCTTGATAATGTCTCACAAGTGAGTAAAAGAAAAACAAGCACATGTATCTGTCACTGCATTGTTGCCAGAAAAAATTGAAATGTTTTTCAATAATAGAAATGAAAATACATTGGGATTTATTTCTACAAATAATTCTATATGGCAGTAAAAGTAATTACATTAGGGCTAAAAAGTAACAATAAGTCTTCCCTTAGTTATTTCCGCCTTTCTTTTTGCACAAAAACACTCACATCCTGATTTTTTAAAATTCTTTTTCTTTGCAAAATTACAAAGGCACTTAAAGGATAGTGTGTGTGTTTTAATAACTGATCGTTTATTCATTCATTCCACAAAATGCATGGCGCATTTAGCAGGGGCCAACTTTCTGGTGCTAGGGAAATAAGGTGAAGAAAGAAGAAACCGTGAATACTAAGATGTGACTCGTGCAGGAAGATTTCTGGAACGGAATCTGTCAAAGTCCTGGTATAACAGCCATTCGGCAAAGTGAATTCAAACGTTAGGTCTGAATGACTGATTAAGAAGATTTTCAGCTCCTTTCAAACCTGTAAGTAAATGAGTATGGACATGTGTGCAGGTAATGAATCTGAAATGAAGTCCATGCTTATGTTTCTGTGTATAAAAATCAATCAAAGACATTATGACATGAAACAGAAGAATGTTTCAAAACATACGAACTAAAAAAATTGTAGGCTCTCTAGAAGAGGTATTTCAGAAATAATGAAGTTATTGGGAACCAGCAGTTAG
>NW_006192059.1:0-783 GCF_000334495.1 Tupaia belangeri chinensis | reverse complement strand
ACACACACACCATTTGAGGTAATATGATCAAGCTCATAGGATATTGTATTAAGTAGTGAAATAAGGTAGGCAGAGAAAGATAAACATCACAAATTCTCATTCATATAGGGAAACTAAATAGGACGACTTTATAGATGTATAAAGTAGAAGAATGACTACTAGAGTCTGGAAAGGGTAGGAAGAAGGGGGTAAAGATAGAGAGATGTTGATTAATAACAAAATACAGATAGATAAGAGGAACAAACTAATGTTATAAAGTACTATAGTAGGGTAAGTATAGTTAACAATTTATTGTGTGTCTTAGAATAGCTAATAAAGAGAATGTTTCTAACACAAAGTAATGATAAATGGTTGAGATGGCAGATATACTTCTTGCTCTGATTTATACATTATATTCTTATAGTGAAAAATCGCATTGTAAAATAAATATGTACCATTATTGTATGGCAATAAAAATAAAGTTTTAAAAGAAAACTATTAATGCTGATTTTAAAAGAATTAGAAAGATTGAATCACCTTATAACCATTAAAGCAACTGAGTTTGGACTTAAACAGGTACCTGCCAAGAAAAACCAGGTTCAAATATTTTTACAGATAACTTTACCAAATATTCAAATAATGTATAATTGAGGTTTTATAAAAATTCTTTCATAAATAATGAGGAAACATTTCACTTGTATAAAGTTGGTATAATTTTTGTACTGGTATCAGAGTAAGACAGTACCAGAATAGACAAATATCACTCATGAAATTAGATAAACAAAAATCAGAAACCTAAACAAA
>NW_006192058.1:0-783 GCF_000334495.1 Tupaia belangeri chinensis | reverse complement strand
GTTAGCCATATGGGAGTCCAGAGCCTTAACCCCTATTAATAAAGTTTGAACATGAAGTTAATCAAACACGGAACGCATGTAAGTGACAGCAGTTGTTTCACAGTGATAACGGCATCTCCGAGAAGAGCTAGTGAAACCACACCCTTTCAGACCCCGCTCCCTCCTAAAAGCCCCCGATGCTCAGCCACCAAGACGCCCCTTTTGGAAACTCGCCCCTTGTCTGAATGTGCTTCTGGCATCGAGCCGCCAGCGAGGAGGCCTCGTCTTTCATCTCCCCTGCCGTGGTTCAGCAACCGTCCCCAGAGCCTCCGCCATTCATGAGGCCTAGTCAGGGTTGGTGAGCAGCTGCTGCCCCTTGAGATCTGCCCTGGGGAGGGAGAGGCGGAAGAGGCGTAAATGCCCTGTCTACAGCGCAGCCAGAGCACCGCAGTGCGGGGGAGCTGTCGGACATTACCCAGTGTCCCCGTGCCTCTAACCAGCCCTAGGAGATGAAGCGTGGCCGAGCGGAACTGGTCACGACCATCTGCCGTCTTCGGCTGGCCGCCGGTCCAGACGTGGCCAGGAAACCAGCCCAGTTCCCTGGGATAATCAGCAGAAAGCAGCTGAGTGGAGCTTCCAGAAAGGCTCTCATTCTTCTGAGGACGGGTGGACTGGCTGGGGCTGCTACCTCTGCCTCGATGGGGTGTGGTGTGAGCCCTGGAGAGGCGTAGCCATATGGACAGCGTGAGGCCGCGACATCAGAAGCAGCGGGTACACCTAGGGAGCGCGGAGCTCCGACAGGTC
>NW_006192057.1:0-783 GCF_000334495.1 Tupaia belangeri chinensis | reverse complement strand
CCAGCTCTGTGTTAGTGTGAATTATCCAACATAATAGTAGGTTGCTTAGTGCCGAGAAACACTTTATGCTTCTGCTTAGCACATGGAAGGTTTATACAATGTACGTTGCTCTGAATTTCCAGCAAGTTCTCTTAGGTTTCGAGAAAGGTGGTATTTCCAAGTGGAAACAACAACTACATTGAAGTAAGAATGAACTAGGTATGAACAAAGTACCCAGCATTTCTTATCTGTGGGTCCTGAACAAGACGCCAAACTTTTTGAATTTTAGATTTCTTATTTGTGAACTGGAAAGAAAAATACTTAGTTCACAGAGTTGTTTGGTGTTAGATCTAGTATTAAATTTGTCATCATAGCACAAAGGACACAGAGCAGGCTCACTATAGATGATACTCATAGAGCAGTAGTAATGAAAGTAACGGTAGTTGCGATGTATTGGATTGCGATTGGCGATTAGTTATTTTGTATCTTTATCTGTAGTAGCAGGAGGTCTGATGTGAACAGACCTAGTACTCATAGAAATCGTGCTCTTTTGCCTTCTGCATTCCACAAACAGTATTATGTTTCCCCCACCCTTGTAATTAGGCAGGACAGGGTGCTAGCTTTGACCAGAAAACCACACAGAATCTATATGTTTCATGTATAGGCAAAAGCACAAAAGAGCTGGTAAGTGATTCCTCCAATTTTATCTTCTCTTGTATAGGAACTACTAAGATCCTTTTGCCAAATGATATTGGAATCTCTATCAACATAAATCCTAGTGGAACAGAACTCTAGTCAAACTGC
>NW_006192056.1:0-783 GCF_000334495.1 Tupaia belangeri chinensis | reverse complement strand
AAAAGAAGACAGAAATTACACATTAGAAGCAATACAAACCAAAGGAATATGGAGCAAAATATTTAAAATTCTAAAAGATAACTTTCATTTTTATAGTAGTGCACTGAATTACAATGCTGGAAGCCACATGGTCTACTGAGAGTCCGCATCCCTGTTCCACTTGAACTGAAGCACATCAAGTGTGCGTGCCTGAGTGTTCAAGATCCTGAGAAGCAGGAGGACTGAGGAAAGGGGACTATGTCATAACAGACCCTGTTAAAAGTCTCTACTTCTCTTTCTTGCCCATGTACTCTTTATCATTAAAAAAAAAAAATGTGTCTGTGATGCCATGATTGTAATTTGGAAAAACAAGAGCTCTTTTAAGATGCCTGTGCAGTCATATTTCATCAAAAGAACCTGGAAAAGCTGTGGTTTGATGCATGCCATTTCTAAAAAGGGCAGAAATTCCCCTCTATTGAGAATTTATAGAGAACTCATTTTCAGAGCTACAGCTGGAAATTTTCACATTCATTACATCATCTCCCCATGAGGTAGGTATTAGGATCACCACTATTGTGGATGAAGAAATTGAGGTATGGAGAATTTCAGGTTTTAAAACATCCCATGATGCGGCAGACTCTGGTTTTGTTACATCAGGGTGTAAAGGAACCAAAGAGTCCAGTTACGTCACTCAAGCTCCAGAGCAACAGGCTGTCCCATAAAAAAGGTACCCTGAGATGGGACCTCATCTAGCATGAATAATGATCTAAAGTGACAGTTTTCAAAAGAAGACATTCAAGTGGA
>NW_006192055.1:0-783 GCF_000334495.1 Tupaia belangeri chinensis | reverse complement strand
TCTCCCTGGGAAGCCTCTGGGTGTTGGCCAGCCCTTCCTAGAGCCCACCTAGCTGTCTTGCATCCTGACTGGCACATGAAGTCTAGGCCCTGTCCACACCAGCAAAGACACATGTTCGTGCATAACTCAAAGAAGCAGGCTTTTTGGTTTTAGGGGCAAGCCCCGTTCCCCCTCCTGGAATAGGCAAACTCCACTGTTGCAATTTGGGTTTCTGGGAGAGCAGAGGTCAGTGGGCAGGCCGTGTATTAGGAGTGCCCTAGGGACCAATGCCTGGGGGCCGAGGGCCCTGGGCCCCTAGAGCTGTCCCATGCTGGGCAGAAGTGGTAGGGCCTCCACAGCTCCACCCCCCTCAGTCCTGGCTTGGGCCCTGGTGGGCCTTGACTGTGGCAGGGACTCTCTCTGTAGCTGAGGCAATTCTGGAAGGAGACGGAGGCAACAGGACCTTATATCAAGAGGGGAACACAGAGGAGGGAAGGCTGTGTCCATCTCCCTGCACTAACTCAGACATGGTCGATTCTAATCATGTGGTTTGGTAAGCGGCTGTCACATCTTCCAGCTCCCAAAGCAGGAATAGCCAAAGGGCCAAGGCCACGGGAAAGCGGGTCTCAGTGGGAGTCCCACTTGCATGCCAGCAGTGAAGAGGGCAAAGACAAATGCTTCTTATCTGACATCAAACCAGGTCCCTGTGAGACAGCCCTGTGTTAATCTAACTTGATGTCTTTTTTTTCTTTCTTAATTGCCAGAGGATATGCCCTCACCAGACACACACACACACACACACAC
>NW_006192054.1:0-783 GCF_000334495.1 Tupaia belangeri chinensis | reverse complement strand
CCTGGCAATGCAACGCAGTCACGTGTTGGCCTACCCCACAGTGAGGATTTTTTTCTCTCCCTCAGCAGTTGGTCATAACTGATAAAAGGCTATGTCTTGATTGAACCAGCTTCTAGAAGTTGAAAGGCCAAAAGGGCCGCTGTAAAACAGCGATGTAGATGCTAACAAAACCCAAGGTAAGAGGAATCTTCACCTGTGTATTTCTGGGAAACCTAAATTGCAGACAAGTTCAGCTCCCTCACATCAATAGTGAGAGACAGGCAAAAAGAAAATGAGCGCTGATCAAAGGCTTTTGGTGATGGCACAACTTCAATTTATGGGATGCACGTACTTTCCTACTCTCCAAAGGAGTTTCTTCTGAAGGTAGTGGGGGCCTGAGCTTTAGTCATCAATATTCTCTCCAGAGCTCAGGACTGTTTGCACTGCCGCTTGGCATGTTTGTTTGGGTCTGTTGTTTTATGCTCTAAAGATGGGCTGAAGCACCATGAACAGCTGCAGCTTGAGGGCTCTGTAGAAATTCAAGGAGCCATTAGTTAAGAACACCTCTAAACAGATTAGAGGCTTGATTAGACAGCTCTGTGAGTTTTAACAGTAAACAGTTGGCTCTTAAAATGCACGTTAGGTAGATAGGCAGCTACATGTACTTCCACTCAGAGGATCAGCCAACCCTTTTGGTTTTCACTTTGGCCAATAGGTACCCCAGGTTCCAGGGTACCCCTCCTGACAGCTTGTTAAGGCTGCTTCAGGCTTTGCTGCTTTTGCCCAGACTGTTCCCTCTGTCCT
>NW_006192053.1:0-783 GCF_000334495.1 Tupaia belangeri chinensis | reverse complement strand
TACAGTTAAAGTGAAACGTCAGCTAAACAATGAATGGTTTTTAGTATATACTTGTCCTATGCATTACTAGGAACACAATTATGCTAAATAATTATTTCCATCGTTCATCTGTGATTCCAATTTAATCAGGCACCCTGCATGTTACCTGGAACACTGAGCAAAGACCCCTACTATTTTATCACTCCAGTCTGATGATGAATTAGAATGAATGAATGACTTATAGCAAGCTCCCCTATAAGATATGACTAAATGAAACAGTGATTGAATGAATGAAGAACGGTAAATTTGTATGATGCTCCACCTGAAAACTAGTTTTGGTTATTTAGACTACCATCCAGTGATTCTCAGACTTTCTCCTGTGTCAGAACTACTTGTGGGCTTGTTCAAACACCTGTTCTTGAGCCAGGCGGTACAGTGGTGACACCACACTCTGCAAGGCTGACCCGCATGGAAAACTTCCAGGTTCACATCCAAAGACCTCCCAGAACAGTCTGGGTATGCAGATGTTCGTGATCCAGGGCTGGCTGAGGCTGTGACAACCCTCCTGAGGATCTCTCTTTTGCTCATTGAAGAAATGTTTTTGTTTTGTTTTGTTTTTTAAAGGAAAACAAAAATGATGTTAACACAAAGAAAAACAAAACAAACCCCACATATTTTAGAACCCTGGCAACAGAGATCCTGATTCAAGGTCTATTGTAGGGCTTAAGAATTTGCAGTTCTGGGGGCCGGCAGGTGGCGAGTTAGTTAAGGTTCTGGATTTCCATGTGGCCAACCATGGTTCGA
>NW_006192052.1:0-783 GCF_000334495.1 Tupaia belangeri chinensis | reverse complement strand
ACATAGCCATTATGCCAACTGCTGGCCCCACGGGTTGTAACTTCTCTGGGCTTCAGCTTCCTAATCTGAAAATGGGAGAGGGGCTGGGCCAGGTGACGGCGAAGAAGGTGTTACAACACTGGTATTCCTGGATTCTGTCTTAGGTCAGGCTGCTTATTACCCAGGTATTTCTGGAGACATGTGAGTTTGTGATTTCCGTCCTTCATCTTCCTTTTGTGTTTGTTGAGTGTCTTGGTCTATTCAGGGTTCCATACAAAATACCACACATTGGGTAGCTTACAAACCACAAGAATTGGTTTCTCAGTCCTAGCAGCTGGAGAGTCCAAGATGCAGGCACTAGGAGATTTGGTGTCGGGGACAGGCCTGCTTTCTGGTTCACACGTGGTCTTGTTCGTGTGTCCACGCCTGGTGGGAAGGACGCATGAACTCGCTTGGGTGTCCGTGGCACTGATCTCATTTGTGAGGGCTTTGCCAAAGACCCGACCTCCTTGCACCGTCATCTCGGGGGGTTAGGATTCAATATAGGAATTTTGCAGGGGAAACAAACATTTAGATCACATCTTAGAGCATTTTCTACAATGCATTTTCTGTTCTTAGGTGAGAGCAGTTCGCGCGACTCTGGTGGGTCAGGGGATATGAACATAGGTGTGAAAGCAAATGAGCAAACAATATTAGCAAACTGAATTAGTTTTCAGCTGCTGCATAATGAAGGGCCACAAAGTTGGTGGCTTTTGGCCACAACAATTTATTTATTTATTTCATTTTTTTAGAGAGAGATTTTTG
>NW_006192051.1:0-783 GCF_000334495.1 Tupaia belangeri chinensis | reverse complement strand
ATATGTAAAGTAAATGTGAAAAATGTAAAAAGAAATTAAAAAAAGAAATTTCTAAATGTTTGAAGTTAACACATTTCTAAATAATCATGGGACAAAGAAGAAATCACAAAGAAAAATAGAAAATACTTTGAATTAAAAATACAACATATTAACTTTAAGGAAAGTAGCTAAAGCTGACTTAGCCGAGACAGCTGGGATGGTGGTTCCTCTCTCTGCAGTGGTCTGTCATCTTCCAAAAGACCAAAGCAAGTCTCATGTTAAGGCCCAGATTCAAAGGATGGAAATCGAGGCTTTGCCACTACAGGGGAGGCACTGAAAAGAATTTGTGGCTCTTTAGTTGTAATCGATGACAAAAACTCTTGAATCTCATTGGCTTCCGGAGGAATGATTTTATATCCTTCAAGAATCTGAAAATCACTGTGACTTCATTTTCTGGTAAACTCTCTCCATGTGGTCACAAACACTAAGTTTATATTCTTGGGTGCCATATCCCATAATTGTATATGTCTTTTTCCTCTGCTTGAAATAATAACATCTGCTATTTATAGAAGGATTATTCTGTGTCAACTACTGTACATTTAAATTAAATATATATTTTCAATTAAATAAATATTTACACCATGTAGTGCTCGCGTTATGGACTTTGGAGCCAGCCAATTAGGATTTAACCCTAAATCATATAACTCACAAGCTATATTAAATAATATGTAGCTGATAGTATAGAATGTAGTTTTTGTTTTGTTTGTTCATTTTTTAGTTTTTACCATAGGGCATATGTGCTCA